>NW_022196912.1:66794030-66841865 GCF_008632895.1 Mastomys coucha
GATTAAAGGCGTGCGCCACCACTGCCCGGCGGTAAAATGCTCTTTAAAAACGGGTAGTCCTTAACATTTTAAAACCTCATACTTTATGCTCCTTTAATTGTCTGTGGTAACTGTGACTATGGTAACATATTCCAGGAGCTGCTGCTATGGCTGGGTTCCCAGGACTGTGTGCTAAGGGCTTGTGGTCCCTAGCTGAGAGTTCAGGTAAAGTGGGACCTATCGGGAGGTTTGTGGGTCACTAGGTGAATCTTCCAAGAGGACTGAGGACCCAGGTGTCTACATCCTTTGTTTCCTGACCTCAAGGTAGGTACTTCTGCCCTGGTAGGCAGTCCTAACATGACACACATCCATTGGTTCAACCACTGATTGAAACCTCTAAATTTATAAGCAAAAATAATTTTTCTTTATTATAAACTGACTACCACTGGTATTTATTAGACTGACAGAAAGCTGTCAAAACTGAATGCTATTTATTTGAGAATATCCAAATTCATTTATTCAATGTTGACAATTATACAAAAATATTGGAATGCATGACCTTTAATATTATAGAATTTGGCCTCTTATCAAGTAGCTTACATAAACCAGGCAGAGATCTAAGGCTGCCGTCCTAACAGTCAGGAGGATGAGACAGGAGGATCCTGAGCTTCAAGCCAGTAAGATCAAGGCATTTTTTTTTTTAATGCCACTTAAAAACAGAGGTTTTTGGGGCTGGAGAGATGGCTCAGCAGTTAAGAACACTGACTGCTCTTCCAGAGGTCCTGAGTTCAATTCCCAGCAACCACATGGTGGCTCACCACCTTCTGTAATGGGATCTGATGCCCTCTTCTGGTGTGTCTGAAGATAGTTACAGTGTACTCATAAATAAATAATTTAAAAAAAATGCCCTCACTCACTTTGATCCCTGGAACCACATGGTAGAAGGGGAGAAACTGATTCCCCCCACACACCTCACTGTGACATAACTAATTAAATGAAATGATGATGATGACAGAATTTTAAAAAATAAAATAAAACAGCTGGGGAGTAGGAAAGTCCCATGGGTGAAGGCGCTTGCCTCAAGTCTGATAAACCAAGCTGAATCCCTCAGTCCGCATGGTGGGAGGAAAGAACTGATTCCTGCATACTGTCCTCAGACTTCTGACATAGAAAATGCATTTTATTACTAGTAGTGATGTATTATTTTGAAGTATACAGTTAATATGTTTGGAGTTATTTAAAATTTATATTGAGAAAAATGTATTTTCACTATTGCTGTAGACGAGCATCTACATAAGACTGTTAAATTGATTGTTTTTTATATCAAACAACTTTTATAATACTTACTTTTATTGTTATTTTATAAATTTTAAGGAATATGACAAAAAAGATTGTAGGTATTGAAGGGGGGGTCTCTGGGAAGAGTGGGGTACAAAAGGGAAACAAGATGTGATTTAATTCTATTTACTTAAAATGTCTTTAAATGTTAACAAATTCAGATAAATTGAAATCATGTAACTTTTCTCATCATAATGCAATAAAAGTTAAAAAAAATAAAATGCATTTTATTTATATATATTTGTATATGTTTTGCCTGTGTGTGTGTGTGTGTGTGTGTGTGTGTGTGTGTGTGTGTGTGCATGCAAGGAAGCCAGAAGCAGACTTCAGACTCCGGAGCTGGAGTTATGGATGTTTGTGAGCTGCTAGTGTGGGTGCTGGGATTCAAACTCTGTTCTTCTAACAGGGCAATAAGCACTAAGTAATCAAAAAGATTATATTTAATAATCAATAAGATTAGCTCTGGGCCATGTTTTTTCAGTCCCAATAATTTCAATTCTAAATATATAAATACATGAAAAAAAAACTTGAATCACTCCTTAGCAGGTTTCTTTGTAACTGTTCAATCACAGTAATATTAAAATGCTTTGAAACATCTTAAAAAATGGAAACTTTTCTGTTTTCCTTTTAATGGTTGATATTTTGTGGGGTTTTTTTGTTTTTTTAAAGATTTATTTATTTATTTTATGTATATGAGTACACTGTAGCTGTCTTCAGATACACCAGAAGAGGGCACTGGATCCCATTATGGATGGTTGTGAGCCACCATGTGGTTGCTGGGATTTGAACTCAGGATCTTCGGAAGAGCAGTCAGTGCTCTTAACCTCTGAGCCATCTCTCCAGCCCTGATATTTTGTTTTTGAGAGAGGGTTTCCCTGTGTAGCCCAGGCTCCATTGTAACTGAAAATTATTCTGCCTCAGCGGTCCAGTGCTGGGATTACAGGCGGGCACCCCCATACTGGCTAAGTATGGGCACTTTAATTATGCCAGTTCTTATCTAGAAACCCAGAAACAGCACATAAAGAAAAAGTGGATAGAGTACAGAGATGGCTCAGGCAGTAAAGACAGGAACTCAATGGCCAGCCCTCAACGTAAAACAATGCTGGTCTTGTGGTCACAGTGCTGAGGAGACAGAGACAGGAGGACCTCTGCTGCTGCTCTGTTGGGCCAGCTCCAGGCCAGTGAGAGACTTAATTTAAAAAATCACGCCAGGCGGTGGTGGCTCACGCCTTTAATCCCAGCACTTGGGAGGCAGAGGCAGGCGGATTTCTGAGTTCGAGGCCAGCCTGGTCTACAGAGTGAGTTCCAGGACAGCCAGGACTACACAGAGAAACCCTGTCTTGAAAAAAACAAAACAAAACAAAAAATTACTAGATTATGATCTGATAAAACGAAGGCTATCATCTGACCTATACACACATGCACATGTACCTGTACACACATGAGCACACACAGACCTGTCATTAACAAGAGCCCAAAGTGGGACAGCAGGAGGCTAGAAACTTATTCACACAGCTTTCCTCCTATGATTCTCTAAGGACACCCACAGGAAGCCACTAAGTTACAACAACCTACTTTCTGTTTTGGGATTCTGCAAGGTCATTTCCTTAAAAAAACAAAACAAAACACACAAACAACCCTTCATACTATTGCCTATCATTTTTATTCAGTTAAAATCAAAACAAAATAACAGGCTTTTTTGTTTTGTTATGCCTGAACATTTTAATTACAACAAAAAAAACCTTCTTCCAAACCCTGAATATATACTATATAGTATTATAACTTATGTAGGAATAGTGATAAGCACAATTTAAACTTCATTAAATGTAGTAAAATTAAGAAATTGTTGGGCTAGAGAGATGGCTCAGTGGTTAAGAGCACCGTCTGCTCTTCCAGAGGACCTGAGTTCAATTCCCAGCAACCACATGGTGGCTCACAGCCATCTGTAATGAGATCTGATGCCCTCTTCTGGTATGTCTGAAGACAGTGACAGTGTACTCATAGACATTAAATAAATAAATAAAATATTAAAAAAAATTGTCTCTTTCTGAAACTCTAAAACTCTACCTACATAATGTATCAGATACTTGTCCTCAAGAAAAATAGTTATTCTGTTGCAAGGGGAAGAATATTCTTTTTATCAGAAGGCTGGCAGAAGACGTGGGCTATTCATAAACAAATTGTATCAAACTTGCTTCATCAATAACTTACTGACAAGACTATTGTTTAAGTTTTCTCTAAGAGACTAAGGTAAACTTTCTACCTAGCTGCTGTCTACTCGGGGACATGATTAGATCAAATGACAGGATAAAAGTCACGCTCCAAGTCAAATGTCCTGTGGTCTAGAATAAAAGGCGAGGAGGGACGGAGGGAGGAAGATCATGGGAGAATGAATGGGGACTATCAGCTCTGTAAACTTCCGGTCAGCACAGTCATTTAGTTTCCCTGAAAACAGTATCTCCTGAGTAGTGGACTTTGATCCCTAACACAGGTAAGATATCGGTGACCTGGTTAATTGAGGAATCACTAATTACCCTGTGGTATTTTCAAAACCTCTGTTTCCTGTATGCTAGAATTATGGCAAATGCCATCAGACCTGGTTTGCATTTAGTAAGTTCTTACCAATATTAGCTACATGAAAAGAGACTTTATCTACACCTGTCCAATAGGAACCTCTAAGGTTAATGAGGTCATCTGATGGCATCCCTTTCACTCGCTGGCATTGTGTTCACTGAAGTGGAAGTCATACTTCAGGATAAGCAGTTATGAAAGAGATTTACCTCTGAGCTTCGTCCACATGAGCACAGACAACCCCAAAGAGCTTGGATGCAGAGCTAATAATGGACAGTGTTGGAGGCAGGGGCTTAGGCACAGAGTCTCCTTCTACATCCTTCTCATAAATAGCATAAGGGTCATATTCTAGACTTCCACAGGCAACGCCATTGCCAAGCAGGAGCTACATGGGGGGAAAAGTATATGAGGGTTAAAAAATCATTCAAGACAAAAATCTCAAGAATTATTTTAAAACCACCATACCTGTTCTTCAATAAACCTATGGTCGGTCTCTTGCAGCAAAGGACTTAATATCAAAAGGTCATCTGGGTGACAAAGGGCTGGCAGTAAGCATGTGGATGCTGCTGCTTGGGTGTCAGGGGCAGTCAGTTCAGCAGCCAGCTCTTTGAGGATAGCACAGAGATTCCCTTGAGTCAGAGAGGAAGAACAATTAGCAATTTAGAGTACTAGCATTTATCCTTAGAGTTTGAGATGAAAGGACAGCTCAGGCTGAGGGCTAGCTGCACTAAGTTTAAAGCCTGAGACTTCATTTCCCACCTTTGGCAACTGCATTACATGTGAATAGCTGGGTTGTGTGTCCATTCTCCCAAGGCTAAGAACAGCTGGTGAAATGACAATGTAAAGTATATATACACCTTTTAGCAGTTAAGTGCATTTGCCACTATTTAAAACAAAACTACATGAAGTATAAAAGTAGATGAGGCCAATTCTCTCATGCCTTAAGCATATGAATAACTGTGGTTTTTTTTTTTTTCTCTTAACAGAAAAGGGGAAGAAAAGAGCAAACAAAACACCCAGCTGAGATGCCTTTAATCTAAGCACTTGGAGTCAAAGGCAGGAAGCTTCTTTGAGTTCAAGGCTGGCCTGGTCTACATAGTAAGCTCTAGAGCAGCCAAGACTATATAGAGATCTTATATCAAAACAAAATAAAATAAGTAAACAAGGCTGGGTATATAGCTCAGTAGCAGCATGACACTTGCCCTGCATCTGTAAGTCTCTAGTTCAATTATTAGCACCAGGAAAGAAAAATTAGCCTGGTAAGGTTGGATACTCCCATAATTCCATCTACACAGGCAGCTGACAGGAAGATTGCTTGAGCCCAGGACCCGGTTGGAAGCCTTCCTGGACATCATATTATAATCTCCTCTCAAAAGAAAAAGAAAGGCAGAGGGCAGGAAGAAATTGGTTTTAAAAAGAGCTGAAGCTGAAAATATTACACTTTTATTATGAAAAAGGTGAAGCATCAGAGGAGACAGCAGTGTTGTAACCCATGTCCCTGCACAGCAGGTGCTCAGCACTGCTTGTACCAGCTGGAACAATCCTAACTCACGCCTGTCTAGCATTCTTCCTGTTACTTTGAAGTTATCCAAAACAGTGTATCATTCTATCCACAAAAGTCTGATCACTAAAGTTATGAGCATTTCATTTTAAACATAATCTTACCACCATAATTTCATATTTTAAAAATCACTAAACATCAAATATGTACTCTGTACCCAAATTCCCAATTGTGTGATTTCTTTTTGTGTGTGTGTGTATGTGATGTGTTTTTATGATGGAAATCAGATTTATATAAGGTCTACATGTTGCAGCTACTTGATATATCTCATCTCTTTGAATCTATCTTCTATATGTTTTCCTTCATTTAATTCATTTGAAGAAACAACATTATCTGTTCTATAAAACTATAAATATATACATTTATGTTTATTTATAATATATAAAACCACAGATAGTCTGGATTTTGATAGGGATAGCTCTCTGGTACAGTTTAGTTTGTTAATGTGTTATCCTTTGTTTTTTAACTGGTGGTGGACCTACAGGTAGCCACAGGTAGAGGCGATGGGCCGCTTTGTGTGGTATACTAGCATTTATGAGACAGCTCCAAATATGGGCACTGTATAGATATCTGACATTTCAGCAATTTTTAAACCATGAAATTTTGATGAGATTATATTTAAAACTTTAAAAACTTTATTATACTACTAAGTATAACACTAGTAACAAAAACTTACAAAAGATAATAGGTGTTGTACAACATACTAGCAGCCTAGGAAAGAGTTCTTGCTAAGAAATGTTGTAAGGTCAGGAGGGCAAACAGGAACGGTGCATCACTGTCAGAGATCTCAATGCAGTCAAGACTGAAGACAGGCAGCTGGGCTAGACCCAGAGCTTCTAACTAACCCCTGTGCTGAGCTTCACATTTATCCCAGCTGCATTAGGTGCTGTGGAGGATTTCCACTTGTTCTGCAGTGCTGGGATAGGCCTGCACACCCTGGGTAAGGCACCTGTCACCTGGATTATAGTCCCCGACCTCTTTGTATTTGGAGACAAGCCTCACTAGTTACTCAGGCTACTGTGACGACAATCTATAGCACAGGCTATGTGACTCAGTCTCAGAGAGGAGCCAACGAGGGCTGGACATAGCAAACCGGAGTTGATTAAAGGAACGTCTGTGAGTTTAACTACCATCGTGTGACACTGAGCAAAATGAGTTTGTTGTCAGTACAACGCAAGAAGTACTTTTGGAGCTACCGGTAAGTGTGGAAATAGTTCTCAGTTAAAGTGAGTCCTCGCCTAATTGATTCTGGAGAAAGTTCTTATCTACATCAAACCTAAGATAGAAAACAAAAATTAACTCAAAATTGTATTCCTCTGGCATCAGAGAACTAAGCCAGCCACTCTCTTTCTTTTTCTTCCTCTTTTTTCTGAGTCTGATTCTTATTCTGGGCCCTACATTAGCCTTGACCTTGACCAGTTCCTTCTGCCCCAGTTTAGGAAAGCTGGGATTGTGCGTGTGTGAGCCACCATGCTTGGCCAGAATTACTCTTTAAGAAAAACATTATTATTTGCTGAACTTTATCATGAAGAACATTCTTTCAGTTCTTAAAATCGTTCTGTGTAAGTGGGGCTGGAGAGATGGCTTGGTGGGCCGAGTACTGCTGCATCTGCAGAGGACCCAGAGGACCCAGGGTAAGTTCCAGTGCTCAAACAGCAGCTCGCAATCATCTGTTAACTCCAGTTCCAGGGCATCTGGGGCCCTCTTCCGGGCTCCTTGGGCACCAGGCACACATTTGTGCACAGACACACATGCAGGCAAGGCAAAATGCCCACACGCTTTAAAAAACAAAAGCCTTCCTGTGTAAAAATGGCAAGTTCTTATTTATACATCTTGTATACGTCTTACAAGATCAACATCTGGCAATATGTTCCAACAACTGGTATCAACTGAACCTTCCAGCTCTTTTCTTTCTTTTCATTTTCAAGACAAAGTTTCTCTGTAGCTCTGGCCATCCTTGAATTCAGAGATCTGCCTGCCTCTCTGCCTTGGCCTCCTGAGTGCTAGGATTGAAGACCTGGGCTACCACACCTGGCTCTACAGATACGTTCTTAATCCTACCCTTCAAACAATATAATTGAAGACTCCTTTCCTTTTTGTGTTAAAGAATCAGAAGTCAGTATAGGCTACCATTGTCCTATGAGTTATGTTCTATAAAAAGGCAATGGATTTGTGTGTAGATGTGCCTATATGGATGCATGGAGGTATGCATGCATATGTTACAGGGGAGTGTGCCAGAGGTCGATATCAGATCTACCTCAATTGCTCTTCACTTTACTCAGAATCCCACTGTGTAGCCCTGGCAGGCCTGCAACTTACTATGTAGACCAGAGAGATCCACCTGCCTTGGTCCTCACAAGGCATGTGGCACCACGCCTGGCCTTCCACTTTACTTTTTCAGACAGGGCTTCTCCCTGACCCTGGAACTTTACTGGCTGGGAAATAAACTCTAAAATCTGTCTCTGCCTCCCGGGAATGGGCAAAGGTACACGCTGTTATGTCTGACTTTTTCATGGATAGGGCTCCACACTCAGACCCTCACAGCACAGCAAGTGACAGCCAAGCCATCTCCGAAAGACACACATTCACACAACATTTATTATGCTAATGAAGACAGAATCCAGGGCCTCAGTACTCTATTTGATGATAAAGTTTAATTATCTTGCTCTATATGGATTATTCAAAGTATTAAATAGAACACAAATTTTTCTTAAATGCACAAATCCTTAGGGAAAAGCCTTACTTCTATTGCTATGGTTGCAATGATGAAAAAAAAAAAGGCAAATTATTATTACAATAATCTCAAATTCATTGTTTTCTTTTTAAATTAAATTATTTACTTATTTTATGTATGTGAGCACACTGTAGCTGTACTGATGGTTGTGAGCCTTCGTGTGGTTGCTGGGAACTGAATTTAGGACCTCTGCTCCTTTCAGTAGACCACACTTGCTCCGGCCCAAAGATTTATCTGTTATTGTAAATAAGTACACTGTGGCTGTCTTCAGACACACCAGAAGAGGGCGTCAGATCTCATTATGGATGGTTGTGAGTCACCATGTGGTTGCTGGGATTTGAACTCAGGACCTTCAGAAGAGCAGTCAGTGCTCTTAACCACTGAGCCATCTCTCCAACCCTCAAATTCATTGTTAAAGTACAAAAAACTACATATAACAGGCAGGATAATCAAGTAATATATACATTAATTTTTCTTCTCAAACATTATGCAGTGGAACTGGGTTTACCTGAGGCAACTCAAGTTTTAGAATCCAAGTCTGATGAACTGTCTGGAAAGGTTTGATGGTGTCTGCCCTGCAGAATGCAGGTGTGGTAAGCACTGAGCTCGTGCCCAAACACTTCCACAGAAGAGCAGAACTTTTCCTTTGCATCATTTGTTATGGGGTGGATATGGTCTGCCCAGGGAGCCGCACTGTTAGGGGGTGTGGCCCTGTTGGAGTAGGTGTGGGCTATAAGACCCTCATCTTAGCTGCCTGGAAACCAGTCTTCCACTAGCAGCCTTAAGATGAAGATAGAGAACTCTCAGCTCCTCCTGCATCATTCCCGCCTAGATGCTGCCATGCTCCCACCTTGATGATACTGGACTGCATCTCTGAACCTGTAAGCCAGCCCCAATTAAATGTTGTCTTTATAAAACTTGCCATGGTCATGGTGTCTGTTCACAGCAGTAAAACCCTAAGACAGGAGTGGGGTATTGCTGTGATAGGCCTGATCATGCTTTTGTTTGGAGGAATGTGGAGTAGTACTTTGGAAAGCAATGGAATGCTTTAAGTTGGGCTTAATTGGCCATCCTAGCAGGAATATGGAAGACTTTGTTGCCGAGTATGATTTGAACTGTGCAGACCTGGCCTAAGAGGTTGCAGTGGAGAAGAACTTCAGTATGTGGCTTAGAAAGTATTTTTATGGTATTTTGGTGAAGAATGTGGCAGCTTTTTGCCCTTGTCTGAAACGTCTGAGAGATTTATATCAATTGCATCAACAAAGGAAGTCTCAGCCTTCAGATGAAGAGGTAGAACTCTCAACTCTGCCTGCACCATGCCTGCCTAGATGTTGCCATGTTCCCGCCTTAATGATAATGGACTGAACTTCTGAACTTGGAAGCCAGACCCAACTAAATGCTGTCATTTATAAGACTTGCCTTGATCATATTGTCTGTTCACAGCAGGAAATCCCTAACTAAGACACCATTCTATAAAAACAAGATAAACATAGTGAGGACAGATGTAATTTCTCATCAATTGTGAGCTAGGTATCCCTGGCCATTTAGCATGTGCTGTTCTAACCTCACATCCTCCTGGCACACATATTTGTCCTTCCTTACTGTTTTACAGCTGAGAAAACTAAATCTCAACAAAGTTAGGCGCATTGTTCAAGGTCTCCCACTCAACCTATTTTGAACTCTAATTTTTTTCTTCCTTATCATGAGTTCTTTGAATTATTATTTAAGGTTGAATAAGGTCAATTTCATGCAAGTTTGTCTATAAACCTGGAACTCACTCAAAAACAGTAAGTCATATTATAATTTTCTATATTTTTTACAAAAACATAAAATAATAAACTATAATTATTTTTATAAAATAGAAAAAGATTATAAAAATCATGTTTTAAAATTCACATTAGAAAAGTAGATAGACCCTACAAAGAGTCTACTATGAGAAATACATAGTAGGCCCCTGGATTTGTTTCTTTAAAAACCACCCCCACCACTGCCACCCACCACCCCCACCAGACAGCCAGGGTTGTTACACATAGAAATTCTGCCTTGAAACAACAACAAAAAAAAAAACAAAAATAAATTTTTAAAAATTAATTCTTTAAGAATTTCATGAATGTCTTTGGCCACTTCCACCTGTCTCCTCCATCTTCTCTCAATCCACCCTCTACTCTACCACTCTTATATTTTTGGTTGTGAGCCTAGCCTTTAACGGCTGAGCCATCTCTCCAGCCCCCATTCTATTCACTCAACTCTGTGTCTTTATTTAAAAAAAAAAAAAAAATCCATAGAGTCTCCTAGTGCACCTACACACTCTTACAAGTTTGGTTCTCAACTGGAGTGAGCGGAACCTACCAGAGGCTATGGCCTTAAAGAGAACTAACTCGCCCTCCCGGTAGCTGTCAGTTACCGACGGCTCCTCAGCTTGGGGCTTCACATCCACCTCTCTACGCCGTGTTACAGCTTCGTCTGGCTCTTGTGCACACTGTCACAAGCAAAGTGCCCTCACCTGTGCAACTAACTGTCCTACTAAGTGTCCAGAAAACACTGCTTCCTCTAGTCATCTGCAACCTTTGGTTCTCTGTTCCCCTTTCTGATAGGGAACCCAGATTTTAAAAAAGGATTTTTTTTATTACATTTTGATTTATTTGGTATGGTATGTGTGTTTGTGTGAGCATGTGCATGTGCCACAATACAGGTGTGAAGGTCAGAGGCCAATGTTGGAGAGTCAGCATTCTCTTTCCAGCACGTAGAGCTGGGGTCAAATTCAGGTCTTCAGCTTGGAAGTGAGTACCTGTACCCACTGGCCTGACTCTGTTTCCAAAGAAACATCTCGGAGGTGGCTTCAAAGATAGAAGTGTATATTATTCCCAATTGCATCACCAAAATTCCATTCCGAGAAAACACAAGTTAAAAAAAAATTCAAGACTTTTTCTTTCTCTTTACAGTTCTTCAAAGGTAGACTTATGCCATCATTTATCAGAAAGCAAGATATGAAAAGATACAAGAACTAGACTCCCTGCTGTCTTCCTCCTTTAGAGGCGGGGTTGTAAGATGTAATTCACACTAGCCTAGAACTCATCATGTAGCCCAGGCTGGTCTCAAACTGACAATCCTCTGGCCTCAGCTTCTAAAGGACTAGAGCTACAGGTATTTGTTGCCATGTTTGGCAAGAAATTAGGTTTATAAGAATGCACTGTATTTAGTATAAGACAGTGAGTCCAAGGACTGAGACAAGACTCTAACATCTAAGAAAAAAGGCACTAAATGATCGCTTCTATTCATTCACTCAACCAAGCAACTACTGATTTCCAAATATCAAACTAGTCGCAGACAACAAGACATTTTGGTCTAAGGCACATACCTTTATAGGTTTCAGGAGGTAATAAAATTAGTAGTTCATAAAGTCTCTGTCTATAAACTACTGACGGTGTTTTCAAAGAACTTCCGTATGTTTTTAGTATTGAAGAAAGCCTTGAAACAAAAGAAACAGTGTATCTTAAGTGCATATGTTCTATGAAAATGCACACGCATGGTACAGGTTGACATATAACATAAGCTAAACAACATTAGTGCTAAGTTGTGTTCTTAGAATAAGGTGGGATCGTAAGTCTAAGATGGATTCTGGGAATGCAGCTGGGGCAGAGCACATGCCTACTACACGAGGCCTGGCTTTTACTCCTGGCCCTGCAGTCAAACAAACCAATCAATCAAACAAGCAAAACAACAATAATAGTTTTTCTAACATTCTTCATAAGTGAAACTATAAAGTCAATTTTCACTTCAAATGTCACTAAGTAATATTATAACTTAAACCTTATTTGATATTCAAAAGTTACAACTTGGCATTTGCCAAAACCAAAAATCTATAAGGAAGAAAATTAGTTCAATAAATTAATAAAGTAAAATTAACACTGGTTCTACTTTGTAACCTTCAGCTTGATAATCATGATAAAACAATTTCAAAATCCCACATAGAATATTTTAGTTATGGAAGCTAAGCTAATTCATGATACTTTTGTATTTCTTTAAAGCTGGATCAGAAAATTATAGCTAACATATGAAAAGTATTTCATTCATATTTGTACTTGTTAAAAATTATTAATTATATTTTTTGAACTCTACATCATTTACTTGGCTTAAATAAAATGAGTTCAGAGGAGTATCATTGGTTTCTTTAAACTCAAATGAGTAGATCAATATGAAAATCCAGGAAATCATTTTAATTGGTTTTTGTTTCCATGAGAGGGTAAGGTTAGTTTCTACAAAAATACAGGGAGATAAATGTACATAATACAGATAAAAGTTCAAAACTTGTAATAATTAGGTCCAAGAAAGGGACTTTTTAAGGTCAAATACTCCCTATCAATAATGACGAATTAACATTAACTAAAAGGGGGAGGGGGACGGATGGAACCAGTGAGAGGCAGCAATTGGTTAACTCTGACAATGTAAATCTAATCCTGCATGTGGTCCTGTAACCCTATGGTGAAAGGACAGAACTTGGTTTCTCAAAAGTTGGCCTCCGATGTCTACCTCATACACAAATAATAAAAAAATTGAAAAAGCATAATACAAAACCTGAGCTGATTCGGAGCAGGCAAACAAACACCAACATAAAGATCTTAGGCTAGCTTGCACCCATGTAAGGTAAGGACAAAAGCATGGGGTCTCCTTAGAAGGGGTTATGACTCTAGATCTTTGTGAGGGTATATCGAATTAATTCAACTAATCAAGAAAGTATAATTCTAAACTCCTCTACAGCTACCTAATTAAGTTATTTTGGAATATAAAAAGCTAAAGAAAATCTTATAGGAAGAAAGGGATAAGCTCTGTCAACTGCCAGGCTAAGCAAATAAGAATTAGCAAATTAGATAGCACAATGGCATGTGCGAAAATTCCATTTGTTACAGAGCAAATCCCACCACATTGAGAGGACAGGCAAAACACAATAAACATTTATCTACATTCTGTGAGCTGGAGAGTTAGCTTAAGGTTTTAAAAAAGGTATGAAAATTTAAGAAAAAGAGAATGAAGAAGTAAAAGCAAAGTTCAACATGAATAAGGTTCTTTTTCATGGAGATCAGCAGGCATTACCTCAGTGCGACTCACGGGAAAGACAAGAGAAGGCATAAGAGAAAGTCTTCAGAAGGAAGGATACTACGGTTACAGCCAGCTTTACAGGTAAGACTTTAGAAAACTAAAAAGAACAACTTCATGCTAAAACATCCGAAAATAAAGATCTCAGAAAAATTTACTTACCAAATTTTACATAAACAAAAAAAAAACATAGAACATCCCCCCAAACAGATCCCCCCTTACAAAATTAGAAACAAAGAAATGGATTTTGCATTATTTTTTTTTAAAAATGTAGAAATTTCAAACATGGTCTCTCAGAAAGTTTCACACGGCAGATCACTCCAACCACACACACTCTCCTTGATGAAACCTTATCCTATGAGGTTAATAATGTCAATGCTTCACAACAAAGTATAAGAAAAAAAGAAACAGGACAGTCTCACCTATGGATACACATAAAGAAACATAACAAAACCATATCTAGAAGTTTATAGAACTGATCAATACATTTCTTAAAGTGTATCACATTAAACAATTTGATATACATAAAAATCTCATATCAAAAAATAAAAATAAAAATAAAACAAGCCATGGCCTAACAGAGCATGTACTTTAAAAAGTCTACAACAAATATCACTGCTAAGAATAAAACATCGAAAGTGACCCTTGAAAGCCTTCTCTTCAGGGTTCTTGTTAGTTTATTTTTTGAGAGGCTCTAACTTGGCTTCAAATGTGTGCTCAGCCCCACTGTACTTCTAAGTGTTGGGACTACAAGTGTCTGTTCATCATATCTGGCTTTTAAAAAAGAGGAGAGGTATTATGTTGCCCAGGTTTGACTTAAACAGCTCTCCAGTCCCAACCTCCTGAGAGCTGAGACTATATACACGTGCACTGCTCATAAAGTCTATGTAGTTGTTTCTATGTTTTGCTCTTTTAATTTCTAAGAGGAACTTATTTGTGTATGGGTGTTTGTGTATGGGTGTATACTGTGTATACTTCTGCGTACCCAGTGCACATGCCTGGTGCTGATGAGGCCAGAGAGGACTGGAATTACAGACGGTTGGGAGCTGCTCTGTGTGTGGTGCTGAGAGGACGTCAAGCATCTGGAACTGGAGTTACAGATGGTTGGGAGCTGGGAAGTGAGCCACAGGACTGTGGAACAGCAGCCAGTGCTTGTGACCACTAAGCTGCCTCTCTATTCCATTTATATACTTTTTTGAGACAGAACCTCAATTATGTAGCTCAGGATGACCTGCAATTTTCTTTGTAGCCCATGCTGGTTTTGAATTTATGTTGATCATTTTGCTTCCTGTGTGCTGGGATTACAGGGTGTGCTTTACTAAAGCCAGTTTCTAGGCAGTTGTAAAATGCACTCATAGAATAAATACTTAAGAGACAGAAAGAATATGAATAAGTAAGGACTGTAGGAGAAAAAAATCTAGATCTACAATGGAATTATGTGTGTTCATGTATGTCTGCACATGTGGGGGTATCCCTGATGTGCATACATGCATATGTGGAGACCCAAAGCTGATTATCCATTGTCTTCTTACATCACTTTCTACTTACTGAAGCATGTCTAATGCTTGCCAGTTCCAGCCAGTCTGACTAGATAGATGGCTAACCCTAGGAATCCCCCATCCCTGCCTCCTGAGTGTTGGGGCTACAGGCAGTCCTGTGCCTGACGAGCTTTAAAACGGGCTCAGAAGAGCCAAAGTCTGGTTTTTATGCTTATGCAGCAGAGATGCCTTTGAGGTATCTCTGCTGTACTACACATTAAATTTTAACATAGAAGCATCTAGCGAGGTGGTTGGAGAAGGGATGAGTTATATTCTTACAGAGAGGCAATGAAGAGATCATATGCACCACACACCATATATTTAATAACCACCACAACAAAAATATAGTACCTGCCAACTGTGTTTTCAAAAGTAAAACATCTTTATCTCATAAGATTCCTTGACAACAGAGAAAATCATGTTCATAGGATTATAAAAATTTAAATTTTCTTCAAATTTATGTACAGATTCAGTTACAAATAAAAATTCAACAGGAGATTATCCAAAGTACAAGAATGCTAAAGAACAAAACAAAACAGGTTGAAGTGCTTGCTCTCCAGCACAGAGACAGGCAAGCAGACCAAAGGGCAGCAATGAGGGGCACAGAGTGCATCAGTCATGTTTAGGGATGTAATGTGTCAGTGATGGCAATCACCAAAGGAAGAGAGGAAGGACAGACAGACTGTGAAAGTGGAGCACAAGACCAGATGAGTTTCCAACATGAAAACAGAAAATGAAGTGGTTTTGGTCTGGGTGAATTTTTGACCCTGAAAACTCACATGTTGAACACACACTTAATTCCTGCCTTTTTTGGCAGCAGATCTGCCATCCAGAACGAGGCTGGCTTCAACTACATCTGCAAATACCAGGAGCATCTAGGCGCTGGAGAGATGCTAGTGTCCTGTGTCCCTAGAGTCACGTTGACAAGTTTTAGCCAGGTGACTTTGAGGATCCATAGCTTCTGCCACTAGCCTCAGTAAACTGTGAGAGCCAGGGGTACGCAGATAAGGAGGTCTCTCTGCTGTTTACATGGCGGGACAAAAATGGTGGACTTCTGCAAAAGTCCAGGAGAGGAAACTCCAGAACGGCCTCATGGTGAAGTCCATGGGTTTTTTTTTTTTTTGCAACACGGCTTCTCTGTATTTACAGCCTTGACTGCCCTAAAACTCACTGTATAGACCAGGCTGACCTCAAACTGCCTGCCTCTGAGTTCTGGGATTAAGGCGTGTACCACAGCCAAATACCCTGCAATGTTCAATTTTCTCCCCTAGGTTTTGGTTTTGGTTTGTTCTGACACAGGACCTTACCATATACGCCTTGGCTTGCCTGGAACCAGCTATGTAGACCAGGCTGGTTGGGTTCAGAGATCTACCTCTCTACTTCCCTGCAATTGCATCATGCTTCTGCCTTTCCCTCATGAATGATTAATAACTTATGAAATTGTTTGAGGAAGGCAGTTTGGATCTTTTGTCTCTGTGACTCTTCTGCCACATGAGGACCAACAATCTACCACCTCCAAAGGGTGAAAAAATAAGGTGCCATGCTGGAGAAGGGCAGCAGGCTCTTACCAGACATCATTCTGCCAGCACCTTGATCTTAAATCTCAGTCTCCAGAGCAGTAGGTATACATTTCTGTGGTATGAATCACCTGGTCTGTGGTGTTTTCTTTCACCAGTATAAAGACATGCTTCTACCTCACTCTAAGTAGAAAAATCAACTTAAGACAGATTGAAGATGCAAACATAAAAGATAAAACTTGAAATATAAGAAAATCAAAGCAAAATATACAAGACGAAGACTGGGAGTGGTGGTATGCACCTCAAATCCCAGCACTTGAGAGGAAAAGTAGGTGGATCGCTGTGAGTTCAGGGTCAGCCTGGTCACACAGATTTCTATGACAGTCAGGTCTATATAGAGAGACCGTTTAAAAACAAAACCAACCAAATAAAAAACCAAAACAACCCTTCCCTCCCCTAAAAAACTCCAACACTAACCAAAAAAGATATGACATTTAAATTGGGACCATATTAATTTAAAAAAGATATTTTAGTATTTTAATGGACAGCAATAGTGTCACAAATATGTAAAAAGTCTTTAAGTCAACTTAAAAGGACAAACAACCTAAAAGAGAGAAAGCTATCAGATCAAAGGCACTGTCTGTCGCTTAAGCTCTAGTTCAGTGTTAAACTCAGTTGTCTGTCTCAGTCGAGTGCTGGAACACAGCCACAGACATTTACCTGCCCAGCACCATGTGTGATTCCTTCTGAGCAATTTCAATGCAGATCTGAAAACCTATACAATTTAAAATATTTACTGTGGCCCTTAATGTTTGTAGCCAATGCGCTAGCCGTGCTTGATTCTATGATGTTCATCTATTATCATATTTATAGGCTACACCTTAAATGCATTTTTCTTTCTTTTTTTTTTTTTAGATTTATTTATTTATTATATGTAAGTACACTATAGCTGTCTTCAGACACACCAGAAGAGGGGCATCAGATCTCATTATGGGTGGTTGTGAGCCACCATGTGGTTGCTGGGATTTGAACTCATGACCTTCCGAAGAGCAGTCAGTGCTCTTCCCCACTGAGCCATCTCACCAGCCCCTGCATTTTTCTTTATACATAAAGTGGCATATCATAAAAAAACTTTTGAAATAATGTTCTCTATACCTTATTAACTTGGAAATTAGTGCTTATAATTGTAAGTTACACACATACACGATAGAAAAGTATTGGCTTTTTCCTGTGTTTTATCAGATAGATGATAGATCAACCTATAAGAACTATAAGCACACAAAAACCTGTATGTGTTAGCAAGCATCTAGTTTTTAGGAACATAGAACAACCCTAACAAGCCAATACAATGGATACCTGCAAAGGTTAGCAGGCTTAGGATTTAATTTCTTGTTAAAACTGCCTGTAGGAAAGGTATATTATTCACTAAGTGATTTTCCTTCCCTTTTAATATGCATTTTCTCTAGCCTAAAAAAAAAAAAAAAGAAAAAGAAAAGTCACATACCTAAATGATTGCCTTCCTCTGCAAAGGGAATCAATGGTATCAGCTTGCCTTATCAGTACATCTAAGGAATTACAGAGAGGTAGCTAACTGCTCTTAGAACACTCTACCAGTCTCAACAACTGATCCTTACTGAGTCAGCAGATCCACGGCACAGGGAAGCGGTGGCAGGAGACGCTGAATGACTTCCTTAGTAAGGAGATCACCACAGTGGGAGATGAGACTCCTGACAGCTGCAAATGCAAACAGACACTTACTCCCTGTCCAGTGTCATCAGCCACGAGACAAGAACATTCAGTTATGTATAGCACCAGAAATGTTACAAAGAAGTGCTCAAAACAAAAATAACTTGAAATTCTAATGATCAAAAAGGAAGCTAGTATCTTCTATCTTTAATTATATTTTTGAAGAATTTCCTGGGATTTGTGAGAGACTAAAAAATTAACAAAATGTTGTTACCCTGGGTTGTACTTAACCCTTGAGATCAGAAGTATAAAAATGAAAAGAAATCAAAGTTGGGCATGGTGGCCCAAACACCTAATGTGAGCATTTGAGAGGCAGACAGATCTCTGTGAGTTCAAGGTCAACCTGGTCTACACAGAGAACTCTAGGACACCCAGAGCTACATAGTAAGACTTCCATCTCAAATGTAAAACAAGAAAGAAAAGAAACAAAGAAAGAAAGAAACCAGGAGTTAGAGAGCTGTTTCGTTGGTTAAGAATATGTAGGATCCATGTCTGGTTCCTAGCGCCATATTGCTTTGACTGCAGTTCAAGGGGGAGCTGACCCCTCTTCTGGCTCCCACTGGTACCCTCCAACAGAGAGAGAGAGGGGAGGGCTTCCATGTACACATAAATAAAAATAAATCTTTAAAAACAAGCATCCTAGACTGCCCAGTCCACCAGCTTCTCACTAGTTCTGCAGAAACATGCAGACTCTAGCCAGGGAGGGAGTTTACAGGTACTCAAACAACTGAGACTGCTTCAAAAGAAGAGTAAAATAAATAGCTTAGACTGAGTGTCAGATTGAAATTAAATATTTTTCTTTTTAAGGGTAAAATTCATTGGATAAACACCACAAGCATGTGGTCCCTGTTCTTTCTAAGAAAGCCATTTTTTTTAAAGATTTATTTATTTTATATGAGTACACTGTAGTTGTCTTCAGACACACCAGAAGAGGGCATCGGATCCGATTACAGATGGTTGTGAGCCACCATGTGGTTGCTGGGATTTGAACTCAGGACCTCTGGAAGAGCCATCAGTGCTCTTAACCGCTAAGCCATCTCTCCAGCCCCGAAAGCCATTTTTCCTTAGTTCAAACTAATAGTGAAAAATACTGTTAAGCCTGCATACATTGCCACAAATACTTACTGGGAACCACACATCTCTGGGGCTAACGGGGCTAATTAAATCAAATCTTCACTATTTCTCGTTGGTTTCTATCTGGCCTGAATCTAGTGAAACATGCAGTGGTCAGTCTAAAGATCCAGCTCTCAGACTTGGCTCAGCACCATTCAGAGTTATCACCAGCTAACTGATTACATTCAGGTATGCAAACACCAGTCAGATCCCTGTCCCTTTACGTGAAATGAAACCTACAGAACATACAAAGTGTGAGGGAAGGCCAGGGAGGAGAGAGATGTCAGTCAACCTACCAGAGAGAGCACCGGCTCGGCCTTCCAGGGTTACCTGCCAGGTAAACAAATCTCCTCTGCTTTTTTCTGTTTCTAGATCTTTAGGGGACACTGGAAAGATACACTTCCACAGCAGCAGGACTCGAGCGAGGTGATGACTGACCACAGCAGAACCTGCAAAGACAACCGCACGGGACTTCTTAAAGCTCGACTAGGGAGCAGGGATGTCTCTCTTAAGATGAAAATATTTGAATTCACAACTGCAATGTTTTGTATCTTCTGGTTTCAAATGAATGAATATTAAGTGTTGCAACACGGGGGCTGGCGAGATGGCTCAGCGGGTAAGAGCACTGACTGCTCTTCTGAAGGTCCTGAGTTCGGATTCCAGCAACCACATGGTGGCTCACAACCACCTGTAATGACACCAGACGCCCTCTTCTGATGAGTCTGAAGACAGCTACAGTTAATTACACTGGAGTAAGTGGGGCCGGAGAGCAGCCATACACATGATAGCTCACAGCCATCTGTACAGCTACAGTGTACTCATACACATAAAATAAATAAAATAAATCTTTAAAAAAAAAAAAAAAGTGTTGCAGCACAAAAAAAGAAACAGGAAGTGAACAGCCAAGCCTGGGTTGGGGTGTCAGCTTCCAGCTACTGTGTCCTGTGGTAGAATGAACTTCGGGGTACTTGAAAAACTGAGAAGTGGCACATAAAGGGAAGGCACAATTGCCATGGCAATGGCAACGAGCAACACTGGAATGCTCCTCAGAAGAACTTTTATTTTATTTTTAGTTATGTGCACACAGGTGTGGCTGTGTTTGGGTATGCATGTAAGTGAAGCTACCTAAGGAAGCTAGAAGAGACTGGTGGATCCTTAAAGCCGGAGTTACAGGAGTGACTTCAGGAGCCGGAAAGCAAAAAGGTTGAGCCACCTCTCCAGCCCAATCTCTCCAGCCCCGCAACTCCTTTTGCCTCATTCTTCCAAATGCTACTATTAGAGGTTTATGGTAGCACATCTGGCTCTTAGTTTTGACTGCTTCAGTTTTTTGTTTAAAAAGAATTTTTAAGACTTTTTTTTTTTATGTGTGTGAGTGCTTTGCTTGCATGTATGTATGTATGTGTACCACGTAAGAGCGTGATGCCTGTAGAGATCAGATCAGCCAGAACTGGAGGACATTGGCTAGTTTTGTCAACTTGACACACTAAAAGCAACCTTTTGATCCAGAAACACAATTATTTCATTATTATGGAAACCCTCCAAAAACTGTTACCTAGTGTCATGAGAGCAGCAATCAATAGCCATCCTGCTTGTGTGCGCTGAAGCGACAGGCGACTGTTCTGAGCAGCAGAACACAGCAACTCCTCTGCTAATGTCATGACAATCTGCTTGTGTACAGAACAAAGCAATAAAAATCAACTTACAAATTAAGTCAGGTGAAAGAAACTAATTACAATCTCTTGTAAGACTTGTTCTTACATATAATACATTACAACCATGGCCAATTGTGCAGGCTATGTGATAGGGCAATATCACATAAACTATAAACAATTAAGTTTTCAAGGTTAAAAAACAGATGATTAAAAGCTACACAGACAGGCACAACTCTTTGTGAAGAACAAGTGACAACACTGTAGGGTTATTCACACTATAGCTATGCAGAGTTTACTTACTTTGCTTTAAGCAATTAACTTTTTAGGTCAGTAATCATCAGAAAAAGTTTCATTATTGACATTTCTCTTTATAAAATTCTATATTCAAACTTGATAGCTTAAGGGTTCATAATGGTCTTCCCAAAGGCAGTGGAGCAGGATTCCATAATATGTTACATTTTTAAAGTCTCTAAAATAGATGGTGTAAGCAAGAGAGAAGTAACCAGGTATTTCGAATGTATTCATCCTGTGTTTATAGAGTTCAAAGGCCAGGAAGAGTGCATCGAATCTGAAAAAGTACATGTCACCAAGCACCCCTGGACAGATGACGGGCTGAAGGAGCTACAAAGACAGTTCCTAAAGGAGGCAGCTATGCCAACCATAGCTTATAGAGTTAGCAGGTGACACTCAGAAAAAAAAAAAAAAAGATGAAACAACCAGGACAGTCAGATAAGGACAAGAGGGCATCTTCTCAAAAGAAATTTTACATGTGAGGGGTCAGAATTAATGAGAGTTGAGGACAAACAATACACACAATGATAACATGTTAGCTCTGATTATAACTGAAGGGTGGCAGAGATGGAGAAATGGTTCAGCAGTTAAGAGCACCAGCTGCTCTTGCAAAGGACCCATGTTCAGTTCTCAGCACTCACATGGTAGCTCACAATTGGCTGTGATTCCAGTTTCATGCGATCCAATACCGTTTTCTGACCTCTGTGGGCACCAGGCATGTATGAAGTACACATACATATATACACTCAGACAAAATACTCATACAAATAAGATTAAAACAAGCAAACAAACAAACAAAACCAAGGGACTTCCTTAACTTGTCAATCGGTTTATTACAACACTGATAATATGAAGATATTTGAATTTTTGATGTTGTTGTAGAAGATATATTATAAAGTTGTACATATAACTCCTTGATTGAGCCCTGATTTCTTTTGGGGGGAGGTAGGAAAAGGCATTTAGAGTCTCAGGGTCATCACTAGGATATTCTCTATTACTGGCTAATTACTGCTTCTATTCATTTTTAGTAGAAAGAATGAGGCTATAGTATTTATTTTGAAAGAAATAAAATTGAGTTCATAGTGATAATTTCAACTTTTAACATATGGGATTTTATTTAACTTTCTCAATTCTACAATTATAGCTCTCCTTTTTCTAATGTAGAAAATCTCAGCTCATAAATATATTATTCATCTATTTTCTACAATTACATGTAAACTAATTCAGAAGTAACACCACCAATATTGACAATAGCTGTAAGTTTATTTAAATGACACTTGGGTTTCTTCATAAGTCCAATTGTCCTTTGTTTTTGTTTTTGTTTTTTTTTTTTTGGAACAGGGTTCCACTAAATAATCCAGGCCACTCTCCAACTCCTGATCCTCAAATATATGGGCTTAAAAGTGGAGTGCAGTCAAGACTATAATGGTATTTTAAAGGGCAAAAAGATATATGTACTATAAGGGAAATCCAGAGTATGCAGTGTGATTTTAAATAGACTTACATGGCAAGGCTAGATACACTGAAAACTGTTATCCCACGGAGAGCTTTCTAGTAAAAGCACAGGAAGCACCCTTCCCCCACTCCGGGACTGGAGTCAAGGCACACTAAGCATGACTCCATCTGTGAGTCACATGGTCGGAAAAGTGAGGACAATCATCATTTCTCAGAGACTGTGTGGCTAGTGTTCAACACACAAAGAACACTCAGGAGACATACTGCTGTCCCACATGGCTTTAACGGGTGACATACTACCAGCAAACCATTTCACAAAAACTTGACCACCACTGCACAGAGAATGAAATCATTACCTTGCCCTTTCCATGAGGAATTCCCAAAGGACAGTGTGTCACTGCACCTAGCAAGGCTGCCACAGCAAAACTAAAGCCAGTCACTGCTTCTGGTGAAGACTTCAGTGTCACAAGCCGTTCTAGGCAGCGATCTAAGAGAGGGGTCAGGTAAGAAGGCAATGCCACAGCAATGCAGTGCAAGCACCAGGCTGCAGCCAGCCGAACGGAAACACTAGGGTGCAGAACCACAGAGATGACGCTGTCCAGAAGGCCTGGAAGGACAGGGAAAAGCAAGTGACTTATGTATACAGACAGAACTCATTTCAGCCGTAAGACAGTCAAAAGAATGGGCAGCCACCTGCCTATAAAATACACTACTTCTACAAGAAGCCGAATTACAACGAAAGAAGTGAGACCTAAGTAAACTGTTTTTCGGTTTTCAATGTAGAGATCTCTTCTAGTATTATCTCATGAAAATGAACTCAAGCTATGTAAATACACAAAAGAAAAATTTTATTTCTAGTGATTTTTGTATTTTACCTTGAGATCATTAGTAATAAAGCATTGTATTAGGAACTAAAATTGCTAATAAAAAACAAAACCACCTTTAAAAAGTCATACCTTGTCCTAACCCCTTTTTAAAAAAAAGATCATTTTAATTCGTTTAGTTATGTGTCTGTGCCTGTGACAGAGATGCACACAGAGGAAGCAATGGACCTCCAGAGCTGGGTTATAGGCAGCTGCCTCTAAGTCATCTTTCCAGTTTATTGCTCCTGTAGAAAGATCTCTCTAGCACATTACAGACGTGGTAATACACTTCCTATAATACTGCATGGCTTTTATCTTAGAGCAAATTCTAAAACCAAGGTTTTGCCAGGACTTCAGTGGTCAACCTACTAACAACATGTTAGAATACAGTGAACAGCAAAAAAGTTTCTATTTGTTGATTCAAGAGAAACCTTTGTTGAAACATGCAAGTTTCCTGCCAACTGCTACAGAAATTTAAAGGGCTTACAAACATACAAACGATATAAACACAAAGGTACTCAGTAAGTAGGAGGCATGACAAAAAGCAAAGCCATAGACAGGAAAAGAAAAAGAAACCAGCCACTACAGATCACATCTTAGAGATCTCACTGATACGATGAAAGCAGGTAAACTGACAGAACGGAAAGCAGATGAGTAGCCATGTCTTCCGGGAAGGACAGGCGGACATGGCTGCTGATGGTATCCCTGATGATGCTCCTTTCATATAAACATCCTCAGCTAAGCAGGGTGGTAGTCACATAACTGTGAAGTCACAAAACCACTGAGGAGCATATTTTAAAGGAGTGAACTTCGTGCTATCTGAAGATATCACAATGCTGATAAATTATTCTAAAACGCAGAAAATTATTTCAGAAAGAAATAAAGATGGCTTAAAAAATCCCCAGAGGAATGGATTGCATCTACTCCACATACAGTGGAGTTTCATTGCAGGCGAAAGAAAGCCAGGCGAACTTCTCTGGAAGGTTTCCATTACACTTCAGAAAGAGAAATACGGACAGTGTTACAAAACAGCTTTCTAATTGTTCTTGTAAGGATGGGATCTCACTACGGAGCCTCTGCCCTGAATGCTGAGACTAAAGGTGAACATCTTGCCACACCCTGCCACGGAACAACCTTTAAATACAAAAGCGGAAAATGACAAACAAACCACCAGATCCAAAAACCCAGGAAGCCCTCTCCTCTCTTTAAGGTGTGTGTGTGTGTGTGTGTGTGTGTGTGTGTGTGAACATGCGCCCTCAGTGGCCAGAAGAGGGCATTAGATCCCTTGGAGCTAGTTAGTGGTGGAGCTAAACAGCCAGACATGATCTCTGATAACCGAGCTCAGGTCCCCAGGAAGAACAGCATGTGCTCTTAACCACTGAGCCGACCCTCCAGCCTTCAAACACATCTCTATTTTAAAATAATCTTGACTATAAACTTCCACGAAACATCTAATGAGTCTCCAGTGGTTTCACAGTTCTAAGTAAACCCCAGCCTGCTGACATCACGGAGATTTCCTTCTTCCAGTACAAGCAAAATGCAGAACTGAGACGATCACAAACAACAGATCTACCTGTACTGGAATCCTGGAGCAATGGTGCAGCTGTAGTGCCGAGACTGTGTATGAGATTTCCAAGTTCTTGTAATGCGCAAACCAGCGTATGCTGGCTGGCTGCTACATCTGTGGAACTGAGACGGGTTTCCACGTTCCCATCACTCAGTACAGCATCTGCCAGAAACACAGGAACGACTTACGCATCACTTTTATAAACACACATCATAGGAACTCAGTGTTAGGAGCAAAAAAGCATAAGGCAAAGTGAACACAGTACATCCACTTGATCAGCAGGAAACCCTTGGGGAGGTAAGTGGAATGTTTAAATGGGCAATCACGTGAAGGATAAACTGAGTTTGAACTAATAGATATCTTGAAAAATATTTTTTTAGATAATTTTATTATTTTATATGTATGAGCATTTTGCCTGCATGTGTGTATGTACAAAACATGTATGCGTGGTCCTTGAGGAGGTCAGACGAAGGTGTCAGATTCCTTGGGACTGGAGTTACAGACAGTTATGAATCACCATGTAGGTAGCTGGGAATCAAACCCAGGTCCTCTTCAAGAACAACAAGTACTCTTAACCACTGAGCCAACTCTCCAGCCCCTGAGCCAAGATTCAATTCACACAACATGATCAGATTTCTTGCTCTATCAGCTGTGGACAATGACAAGGAAAACTCGAGACACCACTTTCCCACATTTTAGCTAGTATCAAGTAAGAAAAATTCAGGGTGATCAGAGCAGACAACATATAACCTGAAATAGCCAGTTTAAAAACAGCAATCATCTTAAGTTGTATAGGAACATTAACATGGATTCTAAGGAACTGTTATAGCCAGCCTTCGAGATTTTTGTTATGGGACTAGAGGGGTGGTTCAGTGGTTATAAGCATTTTCTGCTCTTCCAGAGGACCTGACTCCTAGCACCCATGATGGGTGGCTCACAACCACTCAAGCTTCAGAGGATCTGATGACCTATTCTGAGCTCCTAAGGCACTCAACATACATGTGTGTAGATACAGAACATGGAGACATACACGCATGAGTAAAAATTGTTATAGCAATACAGAAGCATTGCTTTTCAAGGCTGGTTCCTGACACTGGTAAAGTGGACTGTTTTTGTGGATCCATACCCATGACTCTCTTTAGCCTCCAAACGGCCTGGCAGATCTCCTGTGCTGCAGCGATCTGAGCCTTCTCTCCAAGCAGGCCTCCTAGAGTCGCGCGAAGAATGAATGAGACACAGCGGCGACAGCAGACGGCGTCAACCTGTGTTTGTGTGGCTTTAGGATTCGACTGTGATACAAGGCTTAGGACATGGGAAAGAAAGACAGCAAGATTCTTCTCTAGCCAAGCTCCTCCTAATGTTGAAACAAATACCACGTAAGCCTAAAAAGAAAGCAATTTCATCTTCAAAATTTGATCATTTCAGTTGCAAATCAACATCTTTTTTGTTCACAGAAATATGCGGAATTTCTGCTCCACACTGTATCCTCCCCTGACTCAGTCACCTGATCCAGCTAGTGCAGCATTAGGTGTTTGTTTGTGGCCAGACTGGAGTTACATACAGCCTTTCAGTGCAGATTCCACCTCTGTTGCACCTCTATTCTACTATGGCCAGGCTCTGCAAATGTTCTGAAAAGAGCTATTGCCAGATAATTTGTAAAATGTGTCCCTGGCTTCTAGAAACAAAGGCCTACTTGACCTCATAAACAAGCAAGCTGAACTCAAACACATGGACACCTTTTATCAGCTACACTCCGATACTGTAACTCTGAAGGACTTTTCTAGAGACCCTAAGAAAGTTCACTGAGATGAGCTGCTGCTCTTTATCTCCATAAATGTGAATAGCTTGTCTTACCCCAGATACAAAAGCAAGCAGTCTTCTCTGGCGATTCGAAACATGGAAACAGTTTACAGTCACTCTGGAGAGCTCTCATGTCATGAACTAGTCACACAGCATGAGCCATCAGGGTGCACATAGATTTTTATTTTATTTTAAATTGTTCACTTAAAGTCTTCAGCATGCACTGGCTTCATTTTTTTGGCTGGACTTAGTAAATTTTAGGGATGTAGACAAAGATCTTGTACACGGCAGGCAAGAGCTTCATCCCCAGTCCAGTGCGGCCCATCACGGCTTTTCTAAAGTAGTCTGAGGAATCACAACACCCAGGAAGAAGCCAGTTTGGGTCACGCTGCAGTGTGGCCTTCAGAGTGTTTTATTCTAAGAAACCTTTCCAAGAGTTTAACTTTAAAATCTGTGTTAAGGACAGAAAATTACACAGCAAACACATAGCTTGTATGCCATGATCTTCTGCAGGAGTTAAAATCGTATGTTATCTTGACACATTAAGTAATATGTACTGCTATTTAAGTTGTGTTGCATAAGCGTTCACAACTATGGTGGGAGACACGATAAGCCATGAGACACATGACAGCACAGGAAAGAAAAAATGACTGGTTTAAAGGAACTAAGTAAAACCCATTACTAAAAATTAAAACCACGTTTGGTTTATAAAAGGCTCTTAATTGGTAACCTTGTTTTTACAACTGTTTTAGGTTCACCCTAGGTATTTGAACAGAATACCATATGAGCAGAACCAGTGACTTTGCACTATGAAGTCAGATACTAAAACTCTGGCTAGAGGCCAGTGAAAATTACATGTAGGTGACTGAGTTCTGATTCTGACCTGAGTAACTCCAACTCGAACGTCTCTGCTGACTGAACTGCTTCCCTTCAGCATGTCCCCACTGGCTCGAAGGAATCCTGAACTCCCACGTAGAAACCCTGCTCCCAGCAGTTCCAGAACTTCCTCCAGTGAGACTCTGCGAGCACTCTGCCGAGAGCCTGCTAGGACCAAGAACAAAACAGCAATTCATCATTCACAGACTGAACCTTTTAAAGAGAATTTGGATGACCCCCACCAGACCTCCCCACTCCCCAAGTCTCTCGAGGGTTGGGTGCATCCTCTTGGACTGAGTCCAGGTCTGTCAGTCCTCTAATGTATATGTGTTAGGGGCCTCATATCAGCTGGTGTATGCTGCCTGGTTGGTGGCTCAGTGTACAGACTGAATTTTAATGCACAATCATCTTACTTACTTTTTTGTGCTGGAAATCCATCCAGAGAACTGCGCACTGTAAGCACATGCTCTGCTACTGAGCCACATTTATATATGGTCTCTATTTTCCAAAAGCAAGCATATTGACAGAAAAACTAAAAATCCAAATGTAATGTAAAATTCACAGGAATTCTGAATATTAATACACAAAAGAAGTCACAAGACAATTTAATGGTCCATCAGGATGAACCCTGGGAGGGCTAGGGATGTAGCTGTGTGGCATAATGCTTGCCTAGAACATAGAGCTGTAGGTTCAATCCCTAGCCTTGAGGCAAAAAGAAGCCCTAAGTGCCCTCATGGACGGCAGGAAATAATCAAACTCAGGGCTGAAATCAACCAAATAGAAACAAAAAGAACTATACAAAGAATCAACAAAACCAGGAATTGGTTCTTTGAGAAAAGCAACAAGATAGATAAACCCATAGCCAGACTAATCAGAGGGTACAGAGACAGTGTTCAAGTTAATAAAATCAGAAATGAAAACAGAGACATAACAACAGAAACTGAGGAAATTCAATAAGCACTTTTATAATGCAGTTCTACACTGTGTTATTTACTCCACCAGTGTTCCACTGCTAAGGACTATCTGTGCAGCTATGTAATTAACATTTTTAAGAGAGTCTGAATAAACATTTGTTCTAATCTCAAATTCTTAGGTGACTTTAAGATTTTTACCTCTTAAATGTAATTTTTTTTCCTGATTTGGGTGAGTGTGTGCGCGTATTCACAAGTGCGCGCACACATATATATGTGCCTTCATCCCTGCACAACCTGCTTGACCCTCTCCAAATACAAATGTCTGAGTGAATCACAAGACTAGGAGAGACTATGGAGTAAAAGTTTCCTGTGATGACTGTGGGTCTCACTTGGAGAATGAGGAGACTGTACCTAAAGGAGTGCTACTATTTCCCGTGTGAGCCTAACATGGTGGCACTTCTGTCCTCTCTCACCCCTAGTTGAAGAGCAAAGAAACAGTAGATTCTTCCTCTATAGAACAATGAATTACCTCTATAATAATGTTTTCAAACAATGTACACACAAATTATATGGGGTAGGGATAAACATGGGGAAGGGACTCAATATGGGGAAGGGACTCAATCCAGCCCAAGTGTGGCAAACATGGTCTGGCAGGCCTTGTCCTTCCCCCACCCCCTCTGCCTTGCCAAAACCTATTAGATTACATTCCTAAAGCTAGCCACCAAAGTCTATTCCCTTATCTAGCCACTTCTTCCTGGAAGCTGACTACCAAGGTCCAGCTATCAAACTATTAAAGTCCAGCCATCAAAGGCCCCCCTTGGCTCATCTAACTATCATGCCAAATTAAAGTTAAACACCTCATCCTAACTTGGGGTTTCCCTTGGTACCTTTATAAACTGCCATTTTCCTATGTGCCAAGCCTGTGTTCTCTCTATCCAGAGGCAGTCCTTTGTTCTCAAGACAAATACCCCCCCTGCTCCTCTCCTCTGTTCTCCTCCTTCTCGCTCATCCTTTATCTCCCGTCTTTGCCTCTTACCCCTGCCTTCTGTCCCTCTGGGGCAAATAATTCTATGTGTTGAGAACTTGGTCTTGGGAGTCCTGGGCCAATATTGATCTCTTACAGTAAGAGTTTAGATTAAATTAGGTGGGCCTTAGGATTCTGCACATCTTAAACTGCTCAGCTTCTGCCTTCTGAGCTGAGGATATCGGAGTCAGGGTCTATTTGTGTAAGCTTTTTATCACTGAAGATAGAATGATAAAGTTTTCAATTATTCATCAATGTTATACATACACTATGGGTATGTTTTAAAACATACCTATGCTTGCTTACTATAAAACTAATAAAACAAAAATGTCCAAATAGAATAAATTCCAAACATCTGTTTGAAATATCAGGTGTGCTGTTTAACCAATCTAGAAAAAAAGCCAAATATAATAAGATACAGTCTTAAAATAATTTGAAAAATTTAGGCCTTATGTCTTATTGAATAACACAAATAATTTAAAATCTTTTTTGTTATTGTTGGTTGTTTGTTTGAGATAGGATTTCTCTGTGTATTCCTGACTATCCTGGAACTCACTCTGTAGCCCAGGCTAGTCTCAAATTCACAAAGATCCCTCTGCCACTGCCTCTGCCTCTGCCTCTGACTCCACCTCCAAAGTGCTGGGATTAAAGGTGTATGCTATCACTGCCTGGCCAAAATTCTTTTTTTAAAGAAGACAATAATTGAATAAAGCACACTATACTTCTAGAATTATTTGGGTTTTTTCCTCTAATTTTTTACTGAATTGTCTGAGAATAACATCTTAGGACCTATAACAATGTAACAATGTTTGTGAACTACAACTGATTTATATTCTGCTTCTCAAAAATTAAGAATGGGTAGTTGTAATGTTACATGTATTGTCAACACAGGAGATTAAGTTAAAGAAGACACTCTGAAAGTAATTAAATAATTTTACCTGTTCCTGGATGCTTAGCAATTATAGCTTTAGCCAACACTGTACCCAGCAGTTTTGAAACTGATATCCGCACATCATAATTGGAACCTTCAAAGGACTTAAAACATAGTGTGGCCACACTGTCCAGGTCTGTGCTCCACATAAAGATGGCCTCATTCTGGAGTTCAAGAAGACACTATGCAAATGTACACACAAATTAATGAAGAAACAAAATACAAATGTCAGGTTCGATCTATGTAAGTTGTAGAAATATAATAGTCTAACAAAACTACAAGCTCACATTATTTTCTATGCTGACCAGAATAACCAAGAACTATTAATATATATAATTACAAAAGAGGTAAGAGGACAACCTCCTTCTAATTCCCAGAAGCACATTTTTGTTTTAAAAATATCCTTTAAAGTCAACCTGTTAAATCTAAGCAACAATGAGAATCATTCAAGCAGTAACAAGTGGCTTCACTGTTCTGCTCAGTCAACTATGTCAAGGATAATTTTTTAAAAAAGGAACAATAATAAATCTAAACATACACATTTTGGTTCACACAGATACGGAGAGGACATACATGTATCAGTAAGTGTAGAAGCTTTTTTTTCCTGGCCTCTGGTTCCGCATGTCAGCATGAGGAGCCCCTGAGCTGATTTCTAGGGCTACAGCTCTAATATCACGTGGAGGGGACTTCACTCCCTTTGTATATGGTTTAGGAAAGTGACCACTAGACCGTTTTACCTTGGCAGCAGCACATCGGACAGCCATGGATCTGTCTGTCAAGCAGGACCGGGCGGCCTTGTAAATGTCCCTGTGGCACGGTGCAGCAGCAGCACCCAGTCCAGTTAGTATACTCTGCAGACTCAGCATGATCTCATAGCGGCCTTGAGACTGCCAAAAAGAAAAGAACAATGTAAGGAATAACCTGGAAGTCTACACAAAGAACAGGACTAAGCACTGTGTTTATTTCAGATTTAAGAAAATTCAGGCTTCTTTATATACTCACCAACTTATTCTGATATCAAGGAACACTGATCATTCAGCTCCTATTTAAAAGTGCTGTCTGTCTGTACGTATTACATCTATCTCAACATGAAGTACTATCTGCACATATTACATCCCAGCACTCTGTGAGGCTCAGACCTGAGCTATAGTGTACCTCAGTGAGAGTACTTGTCTAGCCAGGCTCCATGTTCAATCTCACCACCAAAAACCAAGGGCTGGAGAGTTGGCTCATCAGTTAAGAGCCCTGACTGCTCTAGCAAAAGACCCAGGTTCAGCTCCCAAAGCAGCTCACAGTCATCTGTAACTTATTTCAGGGGATCCAATGGCCTCGTCTGACCTCTAAGGAGCACCAGGCAGCTTGTGGCGCATATACACACATGTAGGCAAAAGACAAAAACACATAAAATAAAAATAACACTAAAACACACACACACCGGGCGGTGGTGTATATGCATGTGCAATGTATACATATAGTATGTGTTTATGTATATGCGTTTGTGTGTGTATGCATGTGTATATGTACATGTATGCATGTGTATATGTGCTTGTGTGTGTATGTATGTTTTTATGTTTATGTGTATGTATGTATGTATGTATGTATGTGTGTATGTGTATATATATGTTTGCATATGTATGTGTTTGTACATATGCATGTATATGTTTATGTGGGTATATGTGCATCTGCATGTGTGTGTGTGTGTGTGTGTGTTTGTGTGTGTGTGTTACAGGACCCTCTCTTAGTGGCCTTCTCTGCTGTCTGTCAAGATTTGAGGCAGTGGTGGCACACGCCTTTAATCCCAGCACTTGGGAGGCAGAGGCAGGTGGATTTCTGAGTTTGAGGCCAGCCTGGTCTACAGAGTGAGTACCAGGACAGCCAGGGCTACACAGAGAAACCCTGTCTCGAAAAAAAACAAAAAACAAAAAACAAAAAACAAAAAACAAAAACAAAAACAACAGCAACAACAAAAAACAAAACAAACAAAAAAGCTATACACACACATGTGCACATACACATACAACTCCATAAAAGTATCTGTTCTTTCCCTCTAACTACACATTGCTTACTCCTTTCCAATGCCAGGATAATGTCTAATCTATTTCCCAGGTATTATACATATTCTAGATAATTTAATTGATAGATAAAGTCACACAGATACTTCACACACTTAAAAAAAGTAAACCTTTCGTTAACTCCAGACATATGAACACATAAAATGGTATCACGCTGTTCTTCAGTTGTACTTACCTCTGCACTCTTCATAGCTTTAAGAATATTCCCCACTGTGTCAGTAAAGCCATTAGCCAGTATTCTACCCAACTTCTTGTACAAGGAACCCAAGCACACCACAGCAGCACTGAAACATTTAAATTAGAAAAAAAATTTCATGACTAAAAAGGTGGACAGGGCATAAAAATCATTAAGACTATGTAAACATGACGATTAAAACTTCTGCTGTTCTTGCCCACAACACCCAGAGGAAGCTCCACTCCCAGGAGCTCTAACACTCCCAGGATCAGAGGTGAGGAGGACACAACATCAGTCCCAACACCAGGAGTAACTGGGACCAGGCACAAAGGAACCCACCAGCCAAGTGGCTCAGGTTTCTTCCGGTCTGTCTGGGCTGGTGCCCCAGCAGACCTTGGGCACAAGCTCCACAGCCAGTCCCACAACACCCAGAGGAAGCTCCACTCCTAGGTTCTCTAACAAGTTCAGTGTCACAGGATCCCAGAATCACAGGATCACAGAGACAGCTTGACTCTGAGGAGTTCTGACACAACCAGGATCACAGGAAGGACAGGCTCCAGTCAGATTTAGCAAGAGCAGGTAGCATTAGAGATAACCAGATTGGGGGGGAGGGGGGTGGAAGCGTAAGAAAATAACACAAACCAAGGTAACTTGGCATCATCAGAACCCAACTCTGCCACCATAGCAAGTCCTGGACACACCATCATACCGGAAAAGCAAGATTCAGATCTAAAATCACTTCTCATGGTGATGATACAGGACTTCAAGAAAGACATAAGTAGCACCCTCAAAGAAATACAGGAGAACACTGGTAAACAGCTAGAAGCCTTTAAAGAGGAAACACAAAAATCCCTTAAAGAACTACAGGAAAAATACAATCAAACAGGTGAAGAAAATGAGCAAAACCATCCAGAATCTAAAAGTGGAAATAGAAACAATAAAGAAATCAGAAAGAAAGACAACCCTGGAGATAGAAAACCTAGGAAAGAAATCAGGAGTCATAGTCGCAAGCATCACCAACAGAATACAAGAGATAGAAGCGAAAATCTCAGGGGCAGAAGACACCATAGAAAACATTGACACAACAGTCAAAGAAAATGCAAAAAGCAAAAAGCTCCTAACCCAAAACATCCAGGAAATCTAGGATGCAATGAGAAGACCAAACCTAAGGATAATAGGTATAGAAGAGAGTGAAGATTCCCAATGTAATGGGCCAGTAAATATCTTCAACAAAATTATAGAAGAAAACTTCCCTAACCTAAAGAAAGAGATGCCCATGAACATACAAGAAACCTACAGAACTCCAAATAGACTGGACCAGAAAAGAAATTCCTCCCGTCACATAATAATTAAAACACCAAATGCACTAAACAAAGAAAGAATTTTAGAAGCAGTAAGGGAAAAAGGTCAAGTAACATATAAAGGCAAGCCTATCAGAATTATACCAGACTTCTCACCAGAGACTATTAAAGCTAGATGATCCTGGGCAGATGTCATACAGACCATTCGAGAACACAAATGCCAGTCCAGGTTACTATACCCAGCAAAACTCTCAATTACCACAGATGGAGAAAACAAGATATTCCACGACAAACCCAAATTTACACAATATCTTTCCACAAATCCAGTCCTACAAAGGATAATAGATGAAAAACATCAACATAAGGAGAGAAATTACACCCTAGAAGAAGCAAGAAAGTAATCTTTCAACAAATCAACGCAAACCTAATTCCACCTCTTACAACAAAAACAACAGGAAGTACCAATTACTTTTTCTTAATATCTTAATATGAAAATTACTATTACCAACATATCCTAATCGATTGAAATCCAAAAATATGAGGAATTAGAAATTTGCTGAGTGTCATCCAATGGTCTCTCTAATTTGGTAATTGGAGAAATAAGTCCAATATTTTATAATCCATATACACTTGCAGTTTGTTTGTGACAGTGTCTTGTTGTGTACAACATAATGGTCTTGAGATCTTGCTGCTTCTATCTCAGCTTCTCTATTAGTAGTATTGCTTATTTCATGTTTTTAGAGTATACCATGGTTTTCGAACAGCTTACATATTTTAAAAGTATTTATATACCCAAAAGTAATGTAGACAATTAAATTGGGAGGGGGCTTGTAAGAGAACAACAAAGAGTGAGATTGAATGTTTTGCTTGATGTTTGTAACTCTTGTATCAAGTTACCACAGTAAGAGCCAAGATTTAAAGCTCCACTAAATATAAAACAGACAAACAAACAAAAACACTTTATATATTTATGTTCATTTAAGAAAATATTATGGGCAGTGGTGGCGCATGCCTTTAATCCAAGCACTTGGGAGACAGAGGCAGGCAGATTTCTGAGTTCAAGGCCAGCCTGGTCTACAGAGTGAGTTCCAGGACAGCCAGGGCTAAACAAAAAAAAACCACAAAAACCCAAAGAAAATATTAGTAGTGATGTATTATTTTGAAATATACAGTTAATACATTTGGAGTTATTTAAAATTTAAATTTGAGAAAAACATTTGTATTTTCAGTATTGCCATAGGCAAGCATCTACATAAGACTGTTAAATTTATTGTTGTTTTATATCAAATAACTTTTACAATACTCATTTTTATTGTTATAATATTTTATAAATTTTAAAGAATATGACAAAAAGATATTGTAGGTATTGCAGGAGGGGGTTCTCTGGGAAGAGTTGGGGTACAAAAGGAAAACAAGAATGTGATTTAATTCTATTTACTTAAAATGTTTTTAAATGTTAACAAATTCAGATAAATTGAAATCATGTAACTTTTCTTATCATATTGCAATAAAACTTAACAAAAAAACTTCTGCTGTTCTCATGGTTGTACTTTTTATATTTTGGAGAGTATCTTCAGATATTAAAATTTTACAAAATGATGTGGGTATGTTTATGCCTGTATATGTGTATATGATCGCAGTGCTCACAAAAGCCAGGAGGGGGCATCAGATAACCCTGGAGCTGGTGTCAAAGGCAACTGTGAGCTGCCTGCCCATGGGTGCTAGGAATCCAACTAAGGTCTTCTGGAAGAGTAGTTCATGCTCTTAACCCCTCAGCCATCCCGCCACATCCTTTTTTTTTTTAAAAGATTTATTTATTTATTATATACAAGGTACACTGTAGCTGTCTTCAGACACACCAGAAGAGGGCATCAGATCTCATTACAGATGGTTGTGAGCCACCATGTGGTTGCTGGGACTCGAACTCAGGACCTCTGGAGGAGTAGTCAGTACTCTTATCCGCTGAGCCATCTCACCAGCCCCCTCCACATCCTTAAAATGATTTTAATTGGGGTGAAGTCTCTACCTTTAACTTATATTTTCTTTTGTCTTAGTTTACTATTAAGAACTTAATAAAAGAATAAACAACATCTGAAGGACTGAAAACATTCTTAAGGAAGATGTTTTCAATCTTAAAGGTAGACTTACATGTCTTAATTAGTCTTTTTGTTGTTGTGATTATTAATTACAGTATCAGGGATTGAAGCCAAGGCCCTTTGTGAATGCTAGGCCATGAGTGACATTCCCATCTTACTGTTACTTAGTGCTGGGCCTTCGGAATGCTAGGCATGTGTTCTACTTCTGAGTTATATATTCTTGGCACCTAATTTTTTTTTAAAGAATTATTTTATGTGTATGAGTATTTTGCCTATATGTATGTATGTGCATCACATGCATTCCTGGTGCCTGTGGAGGTTAAAAGGGGGCAGGGGCACTGAATCTCCTGGTACTGGAGTTACTGGCCGTCGTGAGCCAACATATGGATGTTGAAAACTGAACCTAGGTTTTCTGTAAAGCATCAAGAACCTTAACAGTTGAGCCATCTCTCCAGCTCCACTAAAAGGACTTAGGACTTCTTAAAAGGACTTTCTTGACAGCAAAATGGTTTTTGTTTGTTTGTTTTTGGGTTTTTTGAAACAGGGTTTTTCTACGTAGCCTGGCTGTCCTGAGCTCACACTATAGACCAGGTGGGCCTCAAATTCACAAATTCGCCTGCCTGTTTCCCAAGTACTGGGATTAAAGGTCCATGCTACCACTGCCCAGCTAAATTTTATTTTTTAAAAGATTAGAAATTGAATCAAACTGGGCATGGTGGCAAATGCCTTTAATTCCAAAATCCAGGAGGCAGACACAGACGAATCTCTGTGAGTTCAAGGCCAGCATGACCCACAGAGGGAGTTCCAGGACAGCTAGGACTACATAGAGAGACCCTGCCTCAAAATCAATCAATCAAAAGGCAAAAAAAGAAAACTCAAAACAAAATGAATTTATGCTTAATTTCAAAAACAACTGTCAGGCTGGAGAGATGGCTCAGTGGCTAAAAGCGCTGACTGTTCTTCTGAAGGTCCTGAGTTCAATTCCTAGCAACCACATGGTGGCTCACAACCATCCGGAACGAGATCTGACGCACTCTTCTAGAGTGTCTGAAGACAGCTAGAGTGTACTGACATATAATAAATAAATAAATATTTAAAAAAAAAAAAAACACAGCTGTTGCTGGGCAGTGGCGGCACACACCTTTAATTCCAGCCCTTAGGAGGCAGAGGCAGGCGCATTTCTGAATTCGAGGCCAGCCTGGTCTACACAGAGAAACCCTGTCTCGAAAAACAAAAAAATAAACAAACAAACAAAAACAACTGTCAAAGTTTATATACTTTAGAAGAACCATACAAGGAAACAGTATTTTGTATCATTAGGTTTTAATGTTTAACTTACAGTTTGGTGGGAAGGTAACTTGGAGAGTCATCTTTGCTACGGATAAGGTCATTACATTTGTCGATTGTCTCATAAACAGAAAATGTGTCTCCAATACTATAAAGTATGGCCAGGTTCTGAGCCAGGAGCTTGCGCGTGGGAGGCCCCGGGGAGCTGTTCAGCAAGGACAGCAGTTGCTCAACAAGAGCCTTCTGCTTCTCCCTGACGTCGTCCTACAGAGGAGGCAAGGGGAGACAAGGCAGTGAGCGTGACCCGTCCAGGGACACTCAACGCTCTGACTGAGGCGCGCAGTTGCTGACTCGGGCGGATACTGTGCTGTGTAACAAGTGGTTCTTCACTTTGCTAGCACGGAAAGGAAGCTCTGAAACACACTACAGTCCATTAACAGAGATGGAGATCCATTTCATCTATGTCTGTTTGAAAGATGCACAAGTTTGTGATTTTATAGCTTCTTACTAAGCCGGCTCTCCCCCATTTACTTATGCGAGCAATCAAGGTGGCAGTCTAAAACCCCAAACAAGAAGCAGGCCTGCAGCAGCCTCCTGAATTCTCAAGTCTTTCCCTAAGTCTAGCACAGTTTTCTTTTTATATAAGTGAATGCGTGCAGATGCCAACAGTTCCACTCTACTCTACCTGGGTGCTCTCTGAAAAGAAGTCACTCCAGCACTAATGGCACTCGGTGCTCACTGAGGCCTCAATTCCTCAACTTAGGGTGTGTTCAATTACTAGACAGAATTTTATCTTAAAAAAAACCAAAAAATGAAAAACAAAACCTTTTCCAGTTGGGCATGGTGGCAGACGCCTTTAGTCCCAGCACTCAGGAAGCAGAGGCAGGTGGGACTCCTGAGTTTGAGGCCAGCCTGGTCTACAGAGAGTTCCAGAACAGCCAGGACTACACAGCACAGAGAAATCGTCTCAAAAAACCCCGTTTTTTTTCCTTTTCTTTTTTTAAAAAAATCTTATGTATATTGTTTTGCCCATATGTATGCACCACAGTACACCCAAGGACATAGCCAGAAGAGGACATAGAATCCCCTAAAATTGGAGTCATAGATGGTTGTGAAATGCTGTGAGTTCTAGGAATCAAAGCTGGGTCCTCTGGAAAAGCAGCCAGTGTTCTTAACAACTGAGCCATCTCTCCAGCTTAGCTTAGCTTATTTCCCTAAACCTAGCTAATTTTATTATAAAATTAAAAGACACTTCAGAAGGGACAAGGATTCCGCCACAGTTCACTGCTAAGCTTTTAATTCTTGAAGGTAAGCAAATAATTCATCAAATCTTTTATATTTGAACCTGGTAACAATAAATTATTTCAGAATGAGAATGGTCTTCAAATTATTTAAAATCAGTTTTTAAATGAACAAACATTTGTTTTTTTTGTTAGATCCTACAAGCATTCATGTGTGTTTGGGTGCATGTGTGTGCATGTGTGTGCTGTTCCCATGAGCAGTGTGTTTGTATCCCTTTTGCATTACACACCACACTGTGATCCTCATTTTAGATGACACTTGAGCACAAGGCAGGCCCACAGTATGAGAACTCAGTTTTCTTTCTTTGTATCAACTTCTTGAGCTTTATGAGAAGGAGTATGTTTATAAAAGAGCTTTTCAATTCATATTCTCTTTATATTTTTTACAGCTTTTGAAAATAAAATTCCAACAGGATTGTTTAGTACCACAGGACATCAGAACTTTACATATTTGGAGAAATACAAGATGCAAAAGATAATAAAGTTGATCCACAATGTGGTTGTGGGTAAGTGGTGTGTATATGTGTGTATATGCGTGCATATGTATGTATATATGTATGTATAGGTGGGTGGATGGATGGATGGACAGACTTTAGAGTACTGAACTCAAGGTTTCATGCAAGCTCGGCACACTACTATTGATCTGTATCCAGCCCAAGTGTTTCATGTATCTTTAAAGCAATACAACAAATATTGGCTGATATCTTTTTGCTTTTTTGAACTAGTAAAATTAAAAGAGACATTTCGGAAGGGACAAGAAATCCATCATATTTCACTGCTAAGTCTTAAGAAATTTATCTAATAGGTGACTATGGACAAAGCAAGAAAAGAAACAAATGGAACCAAACATTACTGGCACATAACAGAGCATAACAAACAAAAAATCAGCTCTTGCAATGTTACCCACCCTGTTTGTTGCTAGCAGGAGTTTCTCCAAGTATCTCAACCACTCGAAAATAAACTCAGCCTTCTGAACTTCACCTAGTTGACTGGATGCTTCTTCATTGAGTAGCAAGCTGTGAGCTAATTCCATTCCTTGCAGCAGGTTCTCTTAGCTGGTCACAAGTCTTCTCATGTGCGTGCACCTTAGGTGTGTGCAATACACCTAAGGAACCAAGCCTGCGATGGAGAAACAACACGCTTTGAAAGGTGAGTAAGAGGAAGGCAATGAGAATGCTGGGGAGTCCTACCAGAAGCAAAAGCACTGCTAAGTATAGCTTTAGAACTGCTGCAGGTCAATCCCAGAAAGGTCCCAATAGTACGGTCCAGTTAGCTGACCCAGATCCATCTTCCCATTCAGTGTCTACTCTCAAAAAGACAGACAGGCCAAACAGGGCAGACTGTCAACAGGCAAAACCAAAACAAAACAAGTCACTAAAACCAAGAGATAGTCCACTTGTATTCTCCAAGTTTTAGGGTCAGCTAACAAGCACCTAGGTTAGACTTTCAGCACTCGTGGTATCCTAAATGCCCTTGTATTAAACATGTCATAGGTATTTAACAAGTGACCAAATATCTAGACATACTACTGCAATCCTAGTGAAGCTGACCACTTCCCTAGGTCTCCAGAGTGTCTGCTCTTATCTAATAAAGAAACACTTGGGCCGGGCAGTGGTGGCGCACGCCTATAATCCCAGCACTTGGGAGGCAGAGGCAGGCAGATTTCTGAGTTCGACGCCAGCCTGGTCTACAGAGTGAGTTCCAGGACAGCCAGAGCTACACAGAAAAACCTTCTTCCGAAAAACCGGAGGGAAAAAAAAAAAGAAAGAAACACTTGGGCTGGCAAGATGGCTCAGTGGGTAAGAGCACTAACTGCTCTTCTGAAGGCCCTGAGTTCAAACCCCAGCAACCACATGGTGGCTCACCACCACCAGTAATGAAAACTGACACCCTCTTCAGGTGTGTCAGAAGACAGCTACAGTGTACTTATGTATAATAATAAATAAATCTTTGGGCCGGAACAAGCAGGGACTGAGTGAGCAGAGTTGACAGGAGCGAGCAGAGGTCCTAAAATTCAATTCCCAACAACCACATGAAGGCTCACAACCATCTGTACAGCTACAGTGTACTCACATACATAAAATAAATAAATAATTCTTAAAAAAAAAAAAAGAAAAAAGAAAAAGAACTACTTGCAGCTCTGGAAGTTTAAGGCCATCCCATCTCCCCAGCAAGGTCATCCTATCCATGTTTAGTTATGAACAAACATTTTTTCCTGATCAATCAATCAATCAATCAATCATCAACCAATGAAACAAACAAACAAACAAGCAAGCAATTTGAGGGCCAGAGAGATGGCTGAGCAGGTCAAAGTGTTTGTCACCAAACCTGACAGCTTAAATTCAAGTCCTAGAAGGAGAAAACTGACTCCTGCAAGTTGTCCTTTGACTTGTATACAATTATGATCACACACACACACACACACACAGAGACACACACAGACACACAGATACACACACACACAGAGGGTAGGGTCACTTGAGCCCAGAAGCCTGCATAGGAACAGACAGACCCCTTTTAGGAACCAACATCATAGCAGCTGTAGGAGAAGCAGCTATCATCAATACAAAATACATGTGAGATAACATACACAGAAGACGAATTCTCTAATACATCAAAAAGAACCAAATTAGATAGCTAAGAGTAAGATTGACTGTATAGGTAATTAAAATATTTAAAATGCATGCCTTATGGTTCACTAAACAAAACTAATTATTTTAATGGAAAAGCCAGTAAAGCTAGAAAACCAGGTGTGAGATGTAGGAAGGTTTTTATTTTTATTTTTTCTTTCTGAGTGATTCCTAGTATAACATACTTACACTACCAGATCATCATAATTACTAGATATCTGAAAGTCCCTTAAAAGACTTGAGTGAATTCCCACACTTTATCTTACTTGTGTTAGCTGCTTTGAACCCATGTCTAGATTCCAGGACATATTCCTGACCCAAAAACCCACCTGTGCCCCCAAAATCCAAAAACCATCCTCTCATACCTGTGCTCTAGCCATGTAGGTGGCTTCTTCCCCATCAGTGCTGCCAGCATGTCTATGTCTATGCATACTATTGTGTATGTATGATGTGGCACCCAGAGTCACCCAAAAACAAACAAACCCAAATTAGTTTATTTTCAGAAGTGTCACTTTTAAGGGACAAAGAACAATATAAACATCCAGGCATGGTGTTGTGGTGGATGACCCCAGTACTTGGGAATCAGAGGCAATAAATAGTTAAGGATTATCTATCCGTAGACACACAAAGTGAACCAAAGCCATCCTGGGCTAAATCAAATCCTGTTTACAAAAAACAAATGGACAAAACCAAAAGATCAATATAAACAACGCTTCTAAGAATTAATTTCTACAGAAATAGCATGAATTCAAGCTTCTTGTTTAAAAGCTCTTTCCTTTCTTAAAATACCAAAATGGGGCTGATGAAATGGCTCAGTGTGAACCCGCCATTCCAGTGTGATGATGAGAATTAGAATCCTAGAACCTATCCTTGTAAATGCTAACTGGGCTTGGTGACATGCCTCTCGTCCCAGCATTTGGGAGGGAGAACTGGGATTCTTGAAGCAAGTCAGACTAACCATATGAGCAGCTCTGGGTTCAACTCACAGACCATGCCTCAGTGAATAAGGAGGAAAGTGATGGAAGAAGACTCCTGAGGTCAACTTCCAGTCTCCACACGCATGCTCAGGTTTTGTCTGCACAGCCCCCTCACACATGTTCCCCAAGTCCCAAACATGCTTATATGCATGCACACAGGAAAAAGAATTATTAAAATGAACTGGCTAAAATATTCACATTAAAGGCAGAATTTAGAAATGCTACAGAAATACTTTCCCATGAGAAACTTAAGCATACTGTACTTTTGTTCTTAATATCTAAAACTCAAGGGGACAATAACCTTACTGCACAGACAGATGTTCTTATAATCACCTGGGTAAATGACAATCTAAGAATCAAATTACCCTTTCAGGAGGTTAACAGGACTGCTGAAAAGACATTTTTTTCCCTTAGACAGCAGCAATATTGTGGTGTAAAATGATCTATCAAGAAGCAAAATAGCTAATACAATGTGATAATAAATAATTCAGCAAAAAAGCTGGAGCCCATAAGCAGGGCACAGAGTTCCCACTAATGCCTCCCATGCACCCCTCATGTAAGCACTCTTGAGGGCAGCAGCAGCTCCTATGGCATCCTCACCTTTCCACTTCCAGCTGAGATCTGCACACCTTCGCTCCCAACAGGAAAAGCAAACATACTGCAGACAGAGGCTCTGACTTCAAGTCTGGCTTTTAGGATGATGTCTACAGATGCAGTTGCCTTCTTTAAATTTTATTATAACTGCACACTCCATACACAAAGGAATTTCACTGCCCTAGTTTTCCTCTCCCACTCATATTCTGTTGAGATTATAAACTGATTTATCTACTGAAAGTGAACACATGCAGCAACATGTTTAGACATGCGCTTCCCTTTTTAGATGAAGTCTTGCTATACCATCTAAGCTAACCTTAAACTTGTGAGCTTTCTACTTTAGCCTTTTGAGTAGCTAGGACGAGTCATGCAACATCACACCTGGCTAGGATCTACTATTCGAAGTACAGTTAGTCATTGCTTAAAAAAAAAAATGACTTCATAAAACTGCTGCTCTAACTCTAATGCCAACAGCAAGCTTAATGGCTACCAATATTTACAATCACTTACTATGGTGGCTATACAATATTTTTAAGTGTGCAACATTTATTTTCTTAAATGAACCTTGCTACTTCTTAAATAAAGCTTCCTCTTCTTCATGCACAACTATATTTGACCTTTTATGACCTTGTTTCTCAACTGAGAGCTCCTGTATAATTAAAAATAAGATACACACTTCCAATTCCAAGAGGAAAAACCAAGCATAGCTACACTAAAATCAATGCACTAACAATATCTAACAGCGTAAATCAAATCCTTTGGCTCAATGTCCATCATCTGGAACTCAGTCTTCTGGGCTTGGGAAGCTCCATTTCTCTAGCTCTGCTACGTGCAAAACACACACACACACACACACACACACACACACCTCACAGGCTCACACCAGCTTAGTGGTCGCTCCACAGTCCTGGCATTCCTAATATGCTGGGGTCTGTCAGAGACTACACCTTCACCAATGGCCTCCAAGCCTCTCTCTTCAGGGACTCTGACCTGCTACATGGTGTCAAATCTCAGCTTCTCCTCAGAACCCCTCCAATCCTTTACTTTCATGCCTCTAAAACCAGCATCACATAGGAGGCACATATGACACTATGGTCAGCTGCCAGTTTGAGATGCAGCCTTAAGCCCTGCTGGACCATAGTTTCTGTGTGCTGACCCTAAGGAAATATTCCCCAGATTTCACCTCAGTAATACTGAGGTGAGTTGATCTCAGCTCTAGCTAACCAGCATCTATTGTCCCAGTAAACCAAAGGTGCAATTTTCATATATTCTTAATTCGAATATATCACACAAGTGGCTTTCATAATCTCCAAGTTCCCTCTGAAGTTTCAGAAGCCAGGCCTCTACTATCTGCATTCCTCCCAGCATTCTTATCTTCTAACTAAGCTCCCACAACAGCTCTTTAAGTGAAATACTCAACGGCTTTTCCAACCCAAGGTCCCAAATACTCACTAAACAGTCAAAGGCATAAAAGACCACACAGTCAGGTCCTTCCAGCAACGTCCCACCCTCTGCTACCAATGTCTGTCCTAGTTTACTTTCTGTTGCTGTGTTAAAACCTGTTAAACCCACCAATGCTGGGCAGTGGTGCCTAGCATGCTGGAGGCAGAGGCAGGTGGATCTCTGTGAGTTGGAGGGTAGCCTGGTCTACAGAGCCAGGTCTACATTTCCAGGACAGCCAGGAGTACACAATGAAAATCCAAAACAAAACAAATTCAAACCAAACCAAACCAAAACAAAAACTACTGACCAAAACCAACTTGGAGATAAAAAGGTTTATCGATGGCCATCATTAAGGGAAACCAGGGCAAGATCATGTTGGGAAGCTGAAGTTGAAAACTGAAGCTGACCATGGAGGAGCACTGCTTACTGGTCTGCTATCTTTCTTATACAAGAAGGCCCATGTGCCTAGGAATAACGCTGCCCACAGTGCATGGACCACCTACATCAATGAGTAATCAGGACAATTCTTCAGTTGAGGGTCCCTATTCAGGTGAGTCTAGTTTCTGCCAACTCACACTCTCTTTAGCTCACCAGAGCAGCTATTTTACAGACCTATGGTGCCGGACCCAGCTCTAAGTAGTATTATTATGACAGACAAAGACAAATCTGCCTTTAGACTGGGGTATATCTCAGTGGTAAAGCCCTTACATAGCAGGTATGAGACCCTGGGTTTGATCACCAGCAAAGTAGGAAGTAAAGAAGGAAGGAGCTCGAGAGGCAGGAGAGGGGAGAAAATCTGCTCAAAGCTAAAACGCTCTTTCCATAGAAGGAAGTAACATCTGTGTCCAGCTTCAATGTCTATGCTCCTTTAACTACTTCATACGGTTTCTGATGGCTGCTGTTAATGGCAGCAACTGCCACAGTTGCTGAGGCATCTTATGAAACTTATAGCCTGCTTTTCCTTCTCTTCTCTTTACGCTGCTATATGCCCAGCACTCCGAAGCTTTTCATTAACGCGCTAAGCTCTTCAGAGACATTATTTCCAAAGAGTCTTTGGAAGACTCGGAAAGGACTGAGAGTATTATTTCAGCTTTGGTTACTATTTCTTTTTAAAAAACCATCATTCTCCAGTCCACATACCAAACTCTCCCACCTCTTTTTGAAACGGAAGATTGCATCTGGACATCCAAGAACCCAAAGGCACACAGACGCCAAAAGAAGCTTTACTTGTCTGCATCTCCCCCAACAGTCCTCTAAAAGTCACAATGTACAGTATTTGGTACCTAGTTGAAAGTTCAGTATCAGAAAGTAAAAAAAAAAAAAAAAAAAAAAAAAAAAGCAGGCTACACAACAATTTATTGTTCAAGATCTCATAACTTTGACATAAATCCCTCAATGCCTATTCATTCCATTTTGACATGATTAATAATCCAGCTATCTCGGTTTTAGCCAGAGTAGAATAGTGTGCTACATTAACTGTGAAAAGGCAACCCCCCTGAGAGCGGGAATAGTCCAGAGCAGACAGCTAACAGTGATGGAAGAAATGGGACACCTCGATAAAGCTATCTTTAAAAGCAGAGGTATAAGGCACTGTCGAGTGCATGAGATGCCATCATCCCCAAGCACAGCAGAATTTGCAAGCTGGGACAGGAAACCTTACTCACTTTTCAAAAAAACAAAAACCTATCCTTATATTTGCTGCTTGCACAATCTGCCACCTAGACTTCCTTGTTTCACTGTTAGACGCAATACGCTTTAGATTCCTCCCCCACCCCCTATAGCTCTTATTCCAGTTACCACTCACAGACTCACCCTTTACCACACTATGACCCAACAGTCCAGTTCATCTTCATGGTTCCAGTTCCATGGTTCTACATCATGGCCAAGACGCATGATGGTTCCACTTATAATTCATAGCTTGCAGAGAATACCCAGCATAAAACTTGGAGCCACAGCGCCCTGAGGGCTTTCCTGGCAGACACTGCTTCTCACTCCCTGTTTCACTCGCCCTTCATTTTACAATGACAGCTCCTTGGAATAACTCCTTATTTCTCTGCCTTCCAGCAGCTATTGTCATGGCCCACCCATCTCACAGAGTAAATATACCTCCTATTGCATCAAACCTTTATGTTGACATGGAAGGCCTCGATCATCAAACTGATTGTTATTCCTACAGCAATATATATTTGTTTGTGTGCACACCCCCCCATATATATATATACACACATACACACACAAACTGATTAAGGTGCTATACATACACACACACACACACATATATATACACATATATGTATATATATATGCAATATATATATACATATATTACATACAATATATACATACATATATACATATATATAATATATATATATACACACACACACATATATTGCATAATGGTTTCAAAAGCACCTTAATCAGTTCAAGCCTTGCTAACAAATGAATTTAACAAAAACATTTCATAGCTTTTTGGACTTTGGAATTAAGACTGAGAGATTCTGTACCCATATGATGTTTTAAAAAAAAAGCTTAATTCTGGACACACATCCAATTTCAATATGCAGAGTATTTATTCAGGGTTCTAATATCTCATTCTGTTCTACACTTGATCTTTAAAAGGCCAAGAAGCAATCTCATTTGATTCTTGCTATAGAAACACTCAATTTCAGGTCTACACTGACGCCTCAATAATATTCTACCTGATCTAGTAATCCAACTCTGTCATTAGCCATGTTTAAAAGAAAAGTCTGGAGCAAACTAACTTATGATAGACATAGTGAATGCTATATTAAAAAGAGAGGGATGAGGCTCAAGGTCCTCAACTTGATTCTCAGTATGGAGGAGGGAGAGACGGAGACTGATGCTTAAATTAAAATAAATAAATAAATAAATAAATAAAGCAACCAGAAACATAAAAAAAAAACCTCCCCCTTCACTCTCAAGAGACTAAGGCACCATAAACTAGGCAGAACTGCCACGCCTCTCATACCACTACACTGGATCTAGAATTCCAAAGAATCCTCAGAAGGGATTCTAAATGTCATTAAATGGGTTATCTGGTATATTTAATAGTTGAATTTAGAGTATTCAGAAGTTAACCCCTTATTTTATCCACAAGAAAGGTTAATGAAGGTGGTAGCAAATGTCCTCTTAAAAATTAAGCTGCAAAGAATGGAGGGTGGAAAATAAAAATGCACAGGGTAAAGACAAGGAACCTTAATTTTTTACCACAGAGAGTACACTCATTAGTTTAAACTGATGGTGTTAATTTTAGATCATAATTAAGAAATTTTAAAGGTACTTTGGGATTCTCGGGAGATGGTTCAGCAAGTAGGAAGGTTGGCTGAGCAATAATGAAGGCCTGAGATCAAACCCACAAAAAAAAAAAAAAA
>NW_022196912.1:66842020-66885330 GCF_008632895.1 Mastomys coucha
AAAACAGAAAGTGAGAGCAGGGCACCAGACCTCTGCACATAGTCCTGGGTGCAAGAGCCTTTACATAAATGTGCGCATTACTACCACTACCACCACCTCCTCCCCCTCTTTCCCTGCCCCTCTTGTTATTTGGGAACTCTGTATTTTTCTGTTACTAACATCAAACACTAAAATAATTAAAGAACAGGTAAAAGTCACCTAATCAAGGATCCATAAAGAGTTCCAAAGGTTAAAGTCAGGAGTTTATTCTCGACCAACAGCTATCTATGTAAAATAAACGCATTCCACAGCACAACAAATCCATTCTCCAATATCCTCTGCCCCTTACTTGGTAAAACTTCCTTCTTTCTTTCTGGTGTTTGTTTCTGAAACTTCGTTAGCTAATGTGGCTCTCTCTACCTAAGCAAGGTTGGCTGGGAACTCTTCCTTTTTCTGCCTCAACATCCTAACTACCAGAACTACAGGTGTGCAATGTTAAGCCTGGCTTTGTTTGTTTTTGTTTGTTTGTTTAAAGGCTCTAAAACAAGGTAAATATCAGTTTGGATGCTTATGTAAAATCTCATTTTCTGCCCCTGTGTGTTAGCACACCCCTTAAATTCCAACACTCTGAAGGCAGAGGCAGGTTTGAGACCCTGTCTCAAAATAATCAAACCTCATCCTCAGACATTGTTTTTAAGATGTTTGCGAAATAAAACCCAACAACCCTACGCTAACGACTCGTTCCCTAACTTAAGTTAATCTCCCAGTACTGTTTTTCAAAGTTCCGAACTATTATAGGACCTTTTTTTTTTTCTTTTTTACTTCCTTAAACTTCTGGTTAACTCTAGGCTCTTAAGTTCCCTTAGGGCGACTAGCATTTTTATAAACCACGCACAACCCAAAGGACCGCAAACCATCTGACTTGTCTGACCTGAGTGTTCAAATTCCCTTAACTTGTCAGAGGTACACGTTAAGGTTAATAAGTACCCTAAGGTGCTTTACGAAGTTCCTAAAGATTTGCAATCATTTGGGATGATCTCTTGCTGACATCTAGAAAAAGCGAAATAAGCAAATACATGAAAATAAAAACGTTTTCCACCGTCTCCGCAAACGCCCCTGGCGAAAGCTTTCCTTCTTAAGACCTGGAAACTTCTGGCAACAGAAGGCAACGTCCACTCTCTGCGGCCGGGGGCTGACCAGGCGGTGCAGGGCGGGTCCCCAGGCGCGGGGCAGGCGACCTGGTCCCCGGCTTTCCCCTCCCGCATCCCGGCCCCGCAGTAGCCGACCCCGCCTACCTGTTGTGCAGAGCAGGAAACCCGCCACGCTGCAGTGAGCCCCCGTGTCCCGTCGGCGCCTGCAGCCGGGACCCCGTCCCCCTCGGCTCCGTCCCACCCGGGCCGGGTCCTCAGCCTCCGCACCGCGCCCACCCGGGTCCCGAGCCACCCGGCTCCAGCCGCTCCTGCCCAGCCGCTAAGCACGCCTGCCCGAGCCTCCTCTCCGTGTCTCCCGGCTTGCCTGCAGAGACGCCCTGAGCTCACACCTGTCCCGGCGGTGCCACGTTACCGGCTCCACGACAGCAAGCACAGCGGCACTCGGTTCAAGCCGGCGACTGCGGAGCGGGAAGGCGGGCGGGGCTGACAGCGCGGCGGGAGCGGCCATTGGGAGCGCCCGGCCCCGCCCGCGCCCAGGCCGGCCAGCCGCCCGCCGAGCCAGAGATCGCACACTGTGGCAGGCGTGACTTCTCCACCGACGAGAGAGCGATGGGAGATCCTGAGGGCGAAGTCACTTCTAGGACAGCGTTGCTGTCTTAACAGTCCGGAGATTCCGGCCACAACTATTTTTGTCTGTTTTTGTCGCCAGCCAGAATCTACACTTGCGGCTTAGAAGGCAGATACTTGAGGAGCCTGGAAAAATTCAGGCAGGACCGGAGCTGAAGGAGGATATGATGGAATCTTACCCGAGGAAGGGACCCTAAAGAACCTTGACGAGAACACAAGAGTAAAAGGACTATATGAAGAGTCCGTGGCTCCGAGTCAGATGTGTTTTTCCATTATAGTCAGGAGTTTGTAATTTTTTTCCCTTTATTTTGAAACTTATTTTGAAGCTTACAAGAAGGTTGCAAACGTAGTACAAAAACATGATCCCCCTGAACCCTTTTGAGATTTAAGTTGCTAATATTATGCCACAATGTTCCCAAGCTCTTTCCACTCAGTCATAATAACTACCCTAGCGATATTCTCTATGTGATACATTCGGTTTGCTGGTTGTCTCAATCATGCTCCTTAAAAGTAAAGGTCTTCAGTTCCAAAATAAGTGTTCTATCTAGTTGCAATCCATATCTTCAATCTGGAATACTCCCTTAGTTTTTGACATTTACAACCTTAACGAGTTTTAAGGTTATTAGTCCACTATTTTAACAGGAAGGCTTTCATTCTGAGTCTGTCTGGTATTTATTCATGATTAAATTTAAACTAGATATCTTTGAGGACTCTCACAAGTTATTCCGTGTTCGTATGTGTAGGTGTTTGCTCTTCATTGCTTCTTACCAAAGGATGAAAAAAGGTTCCTTTTCCATCTTTGTAATTAATATGTATTTTCTGAAGCTATTTTGTTTCAGGGTACCTGTGAATAATCTTGCTTAGAAATTCATAATTTATATTACTGGATCTAGAATATTTTCACTTCATTAAGTTGATTATAGCATTCTTCCATTATTTATTTACTCACTTTTTACAAGTGTTTGTTTGTGTGTGGGCCTACATGTGTATATGTGCACCACATGCATGCAGTGCCAATGGAGACCAGAAGAGGGCATTGGATCCCCTGGAACTGGAGTTATAGGCAGTTGTGAGCTTCCTGATGTGGGTGCTAGGAACTGAACTGGGGATTCTGTACAGCTTAGTCCTAGAAACCTGACTGGGGCAGTAAGGAAATGAAAAATGGACAAACACAAGTACAGAAAAGTTGGGGTAGGATGGGCCACAAGCATTTTAATGGAGTGGCACCAACTACGAAATAACCTACTGGAACCTCAGAACATGTATCATGTGCAGCACGGGGAAAGGACTAGTAGTCTTGATAAGAGGGTATCTATACTCAGCTGCAGTTGCTAGTTTTTGCACACATTGGTCAATCATTAGTAAACACTTGTGATTCCCATGGTCTGAGGCCTTGGGTCCTTGACATGGCCATGCCTTTGTTGACAATACACATTCACTCAGGGCTTATCTCAGTTCCTTCCAGTTTTGTTTCGTTTTTAGGTACGTATGTGTGCCTGTCTTTATGTGCACCATATGCATGCAGGTATCCTTGGAAGTCTAAAGACTGTATTGGAGCTTTAAGAACTGCCATCAAATGTAGCTGTGAGCTGACTGATGTGGGTGCTGGGAACTGAACCAGGGTCTTCTGCCTGAGCAGCATAGAGCTATGTCTCTATCCCTTTTGTCTCTTTTGATGATCAAATTCTAAGTTTGCTCAGTCAGAAATTCATTCATTCTTGCTTCTGTGTCTTTGTGTTTCAAGTCATTTCCCAACATTCTATTACTAAGCATTTTAAAAGCTATAACCCATTGTAAAGCCTTACGTATACTATCTACCCATCATCCAGATTCTGTGCCCTTTACACGTGTCTCCCTGTTCTTGGCACACCTTTCCCTTCTGGCATAATTAAGATTTCTCAGGCTCACCTTGCCCCAGGCTGAATGCAGCAATTACTTGAGAAGCTTTGGTTCTATTTAATGGATAAGTATATTTTGCAGTTCTAGGTTTGTTTGCTGCTACTGTGGTAGCATTACTGCCCACGCCACCTCAAGGATGCAGCTAGAAAATATTTATATATTCATACTCATGGAGCCTGCTGGTATGCATGTGCATGAGCACATGCATATAGTTATAGTTCTTTCTCTAACTGTATTAAATTTCCAATAAGAACATAAAGCCTTGGGTAGGATTCTCTCAATAGGCAAAGCACCATTACAAATATTCTCTTTGAATATTTAAACACCTCTTTGGTGTTTAAACATATCAACATGGATGTTGACCCGTGATGGTGAGTGGATAATACTGAGCTGTTTAATCTCAAAGGAGGCAGTTAACCTCACTACTACCTCTATATATGCATACAGAGCAAAGGTAGATATTGCCACTATACATTTAACAGTATTTTACATGAGAAATAACAACAGGTACATTCCTATTTGATCCTAAGGGCACTTAAGTTTTTTGAAACCTTCGGTCTCGAATCAGATAAAGAAATAGAGTGTACCCACATAAAGTTTCTGATTTTGTTCTACACTAAGGAACACTTTGTAAAAGCTTTATGGGGCTGGAGCAATGGTTCAGTGGTTAAGAACACTGTGGTAATTGGAATAGGTTTGGCCCCTGTAGACTCATGTGTTGGAATGCTTAGGCCCATGGGGAATGGCACTATTAGGAGGTGTGGCCTTGTTGGAGGAGGTGTAGCAGGAGGTGTGTCATTGTAGGGGTGGGCTTTGAGGTCTCTTTGCTCAATCTCCACCCAGTGTGGAAAGAGAGCCCCCTTGCTGTCTGCGCAAGACATAAGTCTCCTGGCTGCCTTCAGATCAAGATGTAGAACTCTCTGCTTCTCCAGCACCATGTCTGCCTGCATGCTGCCATGCTTCCGACCATGATGGAAATGGACTGGACCTCTGAAACTGTAAGCCAGCCCCAACTAAGTGTAAGAGTTGCCTTGGTCATGGTGTCTCTTCACAGCAATAAAACCCTAACTAAGACAGACACTGACTGCTTTTTAAGAGGACCCAGGTTTCATTCTCAGTACCCACATGGTGGCTCATAACCATGTGTACCCCAGTGCCAGGGGTATCCAAAGACTTCTTCTGATCTGCGAAGGCATCACTCATATACATAGTGCACATACACACACAGGTAAAACCCTCATACACATGAAATAAAAAAAAAAACTTACACTAAAAGGTTTTTTAGGTGTGAATACTTTATAGGCATGGAAACATATTTTAAAATAACAACAACTTGAACATAATCCTACTATTTCTACACAACAATTATTTCCAGTTACTTGTCTTTCTTTCAACAGTTACATATCTGTGAACTGTGATATGCAAATGGCATATCAATTTAGGATTCCTAGTTATTTCATTGTTGGTGGTTATATAGACAATATTGTATGGGTATAATGTTGCTAGCATTTAATCCAATGAACCTGACAGGAAAGGGAAAAAAAATCAATTTTTATCATCAACACATTGGGGGGAGCCTTAATTTCCTATTATAGACACACATAATTGACAAAGACTGAAGCACACTTCAAAATGACTCTGTAATCAGCTATTATTTTTCTTTTACCTTATACCTCACATAATGGTTAGTTTTGTCAACTTGACACAATTTAGCAGCACCTGGGAAGAGAGTCTCAGTGAGGGACTGCCTAGGTCAGGTTGACATGAGTGTGTCTGTGGGGGACTGACTTGGTCACATGTTAATTGATGTCAGAAGACCCAGCCCACTGTGGGTAACACAATACCCTGGGTCCTGGAGTGTATATGAGTGGAGAACATTAGTTGGGCAGTAGGCATGAATGTATGCAAGCATGTTCTCCCTGCTAGTGACTGTAAATGAGACTATTGTTTCAAGTTCCTGCCTCTTGAACTGTAAGCTAAAATGAGCCCTTCTCCCCCAAAGTTGCCTTTTTATTAAGATATTTATATAAAAGCAACAGAAAGAAACTATGCCATGACCATTGAGGTTTGGATTCTGGAAACCTGGCCAGGGTTGGTAAGGGAATGCAGAAAAGACAGACACATTGACACAGTGAAGCTGGAGTCAGGTGGGGTCTGAGCAGTGTGTTTACTAAATACAGCACAGAGTTAGCTGGTTCATACAAGGTCTAGTTCTAGCTCAGGATAGTCTCAGGCTATAAAAATCCAGGAAGAGGAAGGTCAATGGCAGCCTTTACACATAGCGATCAATCACTGGACTCTAGAGGATGCATTGCTATTTTTCCTGAGCTTGGGCCATATGGCTCTATCGGTAATGGCTTTGCCAATTTCACATGGCTCTGAAGTCTTAGAGTACTCAACATGTCTGTGCCCATGCCAACAATGCACATGCACTTAGAATACTCACCCAGGCCTCCCTCTACTCCTCACAAAACTAAAGCACCAAGTTTCACATCTCACAGAACCAGAAAACCAGGAGAGAGATTTCGGGAAGCCAGTGGAAAGACGCCTTAAGTGTGGGAGATGAGCGCTCTGGTCTTTGGCATGGAAGATGGGGAGGAAGTGACCCTGAAAGGGCACGCAGCAAGGCAGAAAGTTCCAGCCGTGAGAGGAGAACCTGGCAGAGACAAAACTACAGTGGCCAGAGAAAGCAATCTGTTAATAGGATCCAGAGCAGACTATGGGGAAAGGTTGGTGTCTGTGGGAAGTCACCAAAGTGGGGCTGAGAGGAACCAGAAAACAGCCCTTGGTCTGCTCGTCAGTTTGTTCCTGCCACAAAGTCCCTGATGGAAACCACAGGAAGCACCATCCAGTGCCAAATTAATCACAGAGTTCATCCACCAAGGTGAAAGAACCATGTTTGATAACACTTGCGACTCTGTTCTAAACATAAGCCAGAACCCAGGGAACAGAATAAGGTGGGGGCTGGAACAGAGGAGGCCACTGGTATTGAAGGACATGCAAACCCTCTACTTAGGCAACAAACACCTCAGGCAAACTGCTGTTTACCTAGAGATAGATAGTGTAAAAATAAACTAGTGTTTTCATTTGGGATGCTCCTTTCTTTACAAGTAGCAGAGAAGGCACCCCAGAAAAATCTTACTTACCAGCTGAAGATTCATGTGGATATGAAACTCATGACAGAGGATCATCCACTTAAATACCAAAAATGATGGAATAACACATGAAATAACATTAAGGCTCAAATAACTCATAATAAAATTAACAAATTAAGATTATTAATTTTGTCTAGCATAAAACCTGAACTTAGTATAGATCCCATATAAACTTTATTTTTGCTGAGTTATGAAATGCAAAGGAAAATTATATAAATATTACTCTTAAAATCTTGTGATTTAGGAATGTGCTCTTTCTGTGATAATTATAATAAATCTTATGCTTCAGGGCCAATGAGCTAGCTTAGCAAGTCAAAGCATTTGCTCTGCTAGCCTGACCATCTGACTTAAACTCTTCAACCCACAGTGAAAGGAGAGAGAGAAGCGACTTCTGAAAGCTGCCCTTTGACCTCCATACACCCACTGTGCCCATATTCACATCCACATACACCCATCGCGCACATGCATACTCTCTCTTTTGAAATAAAAATTGTAAAAATACGGGACAGTCACTGTGGTGCACACCTTTGACCCCAGCACTAAGGAGGCAGAGGCAGGAAAATCTCTGAGTTGGAGGCCAGCCTGGTCTACATAGCAAATTCCAGAGTAGCGCAACTACATAGAGAGACTCTGTTTCAAAAACCAAAATAAACAAGCAAAACCCAATGGTTTAGAAGCTACTGCTTATTGATGAATCTAAATCCCTTATTAGCTTCTTTGGTCCTCATTATTCTTGAAGTGGAGTAAAAATAAATTTATATTTCAAACTCCTTCATTGCTAACAAAACTTAGGGAAAAGAGCTGAAAGTGGATGCAAATATTTAATTGACCAGTATGAACAATAGCTAGAAATGAAGCTGCTCATGAAATATGGTTACACTAATTTGTAGGCCCTGAGTCATCCATCAGGATGAAAAAAGAAAAATGTTAATAATATGGAATAGAATTATACACTCTTGAACTCAATTTACCATCCTCCAGGCACTGTCAGAGCAGAGCACAAATCCATTTACAGGCCATCCTTCCTCATGTTAAGAATGCTTTATTGGCTTGCACATTTTCTCCTCTTCTTTGCCACTTCTTGCTGAGATTCTATGAGACCAAAATCAAGAAAGACATATTCTTACTTATTTTTTATGATAAAAATATTATGATCTTTTGGTGTTAGCTTTTATTTGAAAGTCTAATAGAGTTTTTTAGTGAATCTATCTGGTCCTGGACTCTGTTTGGCTAGATTATTTTTTTATTGCTACGTCCACCCCATTGCTTCTTATTCTTCTACTCCTTTTTTTCCTTTAACACGGGTGTCTCTAAAAGCCTTGGCTGTCCTGGAACACACTATGTGGTTCAGGCTGACCTGGAATTCACAGAGATCTGCTTGTCTCTCCATCACAAGAGCTGGGCTTAAAGGCATCTTCCACCACACCTGACCAATCTCATTGCTTCTTATAGATCTGTCTAGATTGTATATTTCATCTTTGTTTAATTTTGTTAGGACATAAGCATAAAAATGTATCCATTTAGCTTTTTCAATTTGGTAGAACATAATGTCTTAATATGCTATTTTTATTTATTATTTGAGAGATTCCTGCATGTATACAATGTATTTTGATGGTATCGATTTCTACTTCCTCCTCCAACTCCTCACAGACCTCTGTACATGTCTGCTTCTCAAATTCACGTCTTCTTTGTTTTATAACCCACCAAATCCAATTAGTACTGTATGTATGAACATGGTTATGTGGCCATCCACCGAAGCCCAAGAAACTCACCTAGAGGAGTTGCCCAGAGAAAATTGACTAGTCTTCCCTTAGTAGTAATCAACTGACAATAGCTCCTTAGCTAGTAGTAGGGCCTCATAGGCTCCTCCCCCGGCCATGCTGGAATCTCTAATGGCTCGATCTTATGAAGGTCTTGGGCAGGTAACCACAATCATTGTGAGTACACAACTACAATGTTCATGTCATATACAGAAGACAGAATGCTACAGCAGTCCTCCCACCCATCCTCTGGCTCTCACCTTTGCTCCTCTCCTTCCTCCTACTTTGCTCCCTGAGCCTTGTGGGAGAGAAGTGACATACAAGTCCCATATAGGGCTGAGACTCACAGTCCACTTCTTCCTGGAATGAAATCAACTTGGTTGTGTAAAAGGATCTTGATGTATCCTTGAATTTGGTTTGAAAGCACTTTATTGAAAATGTGCATGTCTATGTTCATCAGGAAATTGATCTACAGTTTTCTTTTTGTGTTGTATTCTTATACAATTTTGGTATTATGGTAACGCTGACTCTATGTACTGAACTTGGTAACATTCCTCCCCTTTCTGTCTTCTGGAACAGTTTAAAAGGGAACACTGGCATTGCCCTTCTTTAAACATCTGATAGACTCCATCCAGCCCTAAGATTTTATTTGTGGAGATAATTTATTTTACAAAGCTGCTTCACTCTTGTTCCTTGTTATGGATCTTTATAATCTGTCGATAGCCCCTTAGTTTCTATAGATTTATGTGTCCAGCAATTTATCCATTTCTTTAAAATTTTCAGATGTTTTGAATATTTGTTTTTCTCTTCATTTTTTATTAGTTTTAAAAGTTAGCAGGCAGAGTAAAGGGTTTATCACAGCATTTTCATGAACTTTTTATTTTAGTCATTCCTCATCTTCCATACACCAGGCTTGTTCCCTGCCCTGCTCTCTCCTTCATTAAAAGTCTCCTTTCATTTTGCATGTACTCTTTTACCCTTTCCCTCCTCCCTCAAGATTTCTTCCCTTTCTTTCATTGTCCTCTTTCTAGCTTCATGAACTACACACACACACATACACACACACACCATACACCATATATACACACACACATATAAACCACGTACCACATACACACACACACCATACCACATATACATACACACACACACACACACACCACACACCACATACACATACACACATACAGATCACATACCACACATACCACACATACACACACACACACCACACCACATACCACACACACACACACACACACACACACACACACACCACACACACCACACACACCACACAAATCTGCATGTGAAAGAATACATGGAGTACTTGTGTTTCTATATCTGAGATAGTTTGCTATATAATATAATCATTTCTAGTTTCATCCATTTTACTGCAGATATAATGGTTTTAGGTTTTATTTCCTATTACGGTTGAATAAAATTCCATTCTTTATATGCACTACGTTATCTTTACCATTCACCTGTTGGTGGACATCTTGACTAGTCCCGATCCTTATTCATTGAAAGCATTGCAGAAGTAAATGTGGATGTGTAAGTTGGCTTATTTGGTAGTTATAGTTCAGTTTAGTCAGACACCTCCATACTGATTTCTGATACTTTACACTCCTACAAGAAGTAAATAATGATTCCTCTTCTTCATTTCCTTGTGAGCATTTGGTTTTTTTGTTTGTTTTGTTTGGTTGGTTGGTTTGGTTTTTCAAGACAGTGTTTCTCTGTGTAGCCCTGCTGTCCTATAACTGGCTCTATGGACCAGGCTGTCCTGGACCAGAGATTCACCTGTCTCTGCCTCCCAAGTGCTGGGATTCAAGGCATGCGCCACCACCTCCCAATGTGTTTTGTTTTCTTCTTGGCAGGTGTCTTAGTCAAGGTTTCTATTCTTGTACAAAACGTCATGACCAAGAAGCAAGTTGGGTAGGAAAGGGTTTATTCAGCTTACTTCCAGATGCTGTTCATCACCAAAGGAAGTCAGGACTGGGACTCAAGCAGGTCAGGAAGCAGGAACTGATGCAGAGGCCATAGGGGGATGTTTCTTACTGGCTTGCTTCCCCTGGCTTGCTCAGCCTGCTTTCTTATAGAACCCAGGACTATCAGTCTAGGGATGGCACCACTCACCATGGGCCCTCCCACCCTTGACCACTAATTGAGAAAAATGCCTTACAGCTGGATCTCATGGAGGCATTTCCTCAAGGGAGGCTCCTTTCTCTGTGATAACTCCAGCTTGTGTCAAGTTGACACACAAAACCAGCCAGTATAGCAGGCAATCCAGCTAGGGTGAAAGAGAATCTCAAAGAAGCTTGAATTTGCATTTCCCTGATAGCTAAGAATGTCAAACCCTTTGGCAGAGTTAATTGGCCATTTGCGTTTCTTCTTTTGAGAACTACTTGTTCAGTTCATTGTTCCATTCACCGAGTGAAGATTTGTTTTCTTAGTATTTGGAATAAGTGATCTTAAATGTTCACTAAGAAGTCTGTGGACTTCAGTGGAATCTGTCCTAGAACTCACTCTGTACACTAGGCTGGCCTCAAACTCAAAAACCTGCCTGTCTCTGCCACATGTGCCTCACCATGCCTGTCATATACTTAATTGTTAGAGCAAACTTAGTTGGATCCTAAAGGTTTTAGTATGGCATACTTTCATATGCATTGACTCTAGGAAAATGTTACTTTCTCATTTCTTCAATAACCACTGAATTCAAAAGTATATTGTTCCATCTCCAAGTATTTATGGAGTTCCTGTAGTTTCTTTTGTTATTTATTTCTACTTTAATAAGATATAAGAAATTATTTTCATTCTTTCATATTTCTTAAAGCTTACTTTGTGGACCAGAATGCTTATCTATTCTAGAGGGAGTGAAGTTCCATGGGATTGTTTTCTGAAGGGACTCTGGTCAGTGTGGGTGTTGAGCATGGCTCTGGCAGGCCTTGCCCTTCCCTCCCATTTTCTCTGCTTTTTAAAAAACTGTTAGATTACATTCTTAAAGCTAGCCACTAAGGTCTATTCCCTTATTTGGTCACTTCCTCCTCCTGAGGCTGACTACCAAGGTCCAGCTATCTAAGTATTGAAGTTTAAAATTAAACACGTTATCCTAACTTGGGGTTTCCCCTTGTACCTTTATAAACCTCCATTTTCCCATGTGTCAAGCTTGTCTTCTCTCTATGCAGAGGCAGTCCTTTGTCCTCCAGGACAAATACCCCTGCTCCTCTCCTTTGTTCTCCTCCCCTTCTCCTTCATCCTCTCTCTTCTGCATTTGTTCCTTATTCAGTGGCCCCTGGCTCTCTGGAGCAAATCAATCTCCTTTGTGCTGAGAACTTGGTCTTGGGGGGTCCTGAGTCAATACTTTTCCATATCTGTTGAATGTGTCAAATCTGCTGTATGTTAGGTCCACTCGATCTGCACTATATTTAGTAGAAGTGTGTTTGTTTTTGGTATTTAGATGAGAATAGGGTATTGAAATCACCTTTTGTTATATTAGGACCTATCTGATTTTTTATTAGTGTTGACATACATTGAAAGCCCTCATAGTGTATGTATTCTTATAATTCTTACGTGAATTCCTTTTTTATTAATGCAAACAGGCTTCTTTCTCTCTCCTCACTAACTCTGCCCTGACCTGTACTTTATCAGGTCTCAAAGTAGCTTTGTTTTCAGTGTCTCCTCACTTGATAGATTGTTTTCATCCTTCTACTCCCTGTCTGTAGGTTCTCTGGAGAAATTAGCTAGATCTAGTTTTCTTAATCTAATCAGCTATTTCAAGTCTTTCTATTGGTGTCTTCAGGCTATTTAAATGTAAGGTCATTTTTGAGCGATGCTTGCTGATCCTAAGATTTTGTTGGCTGTTGGGATTTTTTTTCCTTTGTTATGATCAGAAGTTGTTGGCTGGTTACTGTGTTGAACATCATGGATTTTTCCTGTTCTCCTTTTCTCCTTTGTGAATCTATTAATCTCCAGAAAGTTACTCTTTCCTGGACTCTTGTGACTGGGCATCCTTTTATCTTCCTTTGTTCTGCACTGCTGGCTTTGTGGTCACACAGTGTGTCAGCTTATGTCTACTTTGATGTGTTCTTCTTTCTCCATCAATTTTGAAAGATAGCTTCATTGTAGTTAGAAATTCTTGTAGGCACACACTTTACATTGGAGGTGGATGGAAGGGGAAGTTCTCTAGGACATCCCAGAGACCTGGGATGGTGGAGGCCCCTAGGAGTCTATGGGAGTGACCTTAGCTGAGAATCCAAGCAGTGGACATATGGAACCTGAAGAGACTACCTCCTGTAGCCAGGCAGGACCTCCAGTGGAAGGATAAGGACACTCACAAAACCTTTGATCCAAAACTTGTCGTGTCTATGAGAAATTTAGGGACAAAGATGGAGCAGAGACTGAGAGAATGACCAACCAATAACTGGTCCAACTTGAGACCCATCCCATGGGCAAGCACCAATCCCTGACACTAGTAATGATACTCTGTTATGCATGCAGACAGGAGCCTAGCATAATTGTCTTATGAGAGGCTCCATCTAGCAGATGCCTAAAACAGATACAGAGACCCACAGCTAAACATTAGACAGATCGGGGAACCTTATGGAAGAATTGGGGGAAAGATTGAGAAACCCAAAGAGGATAAGAACTTCACAGGAAAACCCACAGAGTCAACTAACCTGAACCCTTGGGAGCTCTCAGAGATTGAATGACCAACAAAAGAGCATACATGGGCTGGAATTAGGCTTCCCTACACATATGTAGCAGATGTGCAACTCAGTCTTCATGTGGATCCCCCAACAGCTGGATCAGGAACTGTCCCTAACACTGTTGCCTGCTTGTGGACTCCATTTCCCTAACTGGGCTGCCTTGTCTGGTCTCAGTAGGAGAGGGTGTGCCTAGCCCCCCAGAGCCTTGATGTGCCAGGATGGAGGGATACTCACAGGGGCAGAGGGGCTCCACCCTCTCAGAGGAGAAGGGGATGGGGGGACCAGGAGGCAGGGGTGACAGCAATTGGGGTGTAAAGTGAATACATAAATTAATTAATGGGGGAGGGAGGCTTGAAATATATCATTCCATGCTTTGCTGGCCTTGAAAGATTACTGAAGAGACATCTAGTGTTTCTTCCTTTGTAAGTTGACAACTTCCCTTCATAGTTTTTAATATTGTTTCTTTGCTGTGCTTTGACATCTTGTCTTTCATATGCCAAGAGATTCTTTTCTGGTAATGTGTGTTGAGGATTCATAATGCGTCCTGTATTTGAATGTCCATTTCTTTTTCCAGGTTAAGAAACTTATCTGTCATCATTTCATTGAGTGGCTTCTTTTTGCCTTTAGTTTTCTCTCTGTTCTATGTGTCTCGTGGACTCTCAGGACCGATAGTATTCCAGGGTTCTTGGGTAGTGTCTTAGTCAGGGTTTCTATTCCTGCACGAATATCATGACCAAGAAGCAAGTTGGGGAGGAAAGGGTTTATTCAGCTTACTCCCACATGGCTGTTGATTACCAGAGGAAGTCAAGGCTGGAACTCAAACAGTTCAGGAAGCAGGAGCTGATGCAGAGGCCATGGAGGGATGTTCCTTACTGGCTTGCTTCTCCTGGCTTGCTCAGCCTGCTCTTTTATAGAGCAGCCCAGGGATGGCACCACCCACAAGGGGCCCTACCCCCTTGATCACTAATTGAGAAAATGCTCCACAGCTGGATCTCATGGAGGCACTTCCTCAACTGCATCTCCCTTCTCTGTGATAACTCCAGCCTGTGTCAAGTTGGCACACAAAACCAGCCAGTACAAGAAGTGAAGGCATGGTTTTACCTCTGTTCTGTGTGTCTCGTGGACTCTTGGGACAACGATAGTATTCCAGGGTTCTTGGTAGTGAAGACATGCTTTTCTTTCTTTTCTTCTTTATAGATGTTTGGGTGTAGTATTTCATCAGCCATGCCCTGTTTTTATCGGAATCATTAAGTCCTTGGAAACTGGAGACTGTCCGATAGCTGCTCTGGGGGAGGGCAGCTGAACTTGTGAACTCACTGCACTCCTTGGTTTATGATGCTGTTGAGCCTGTTTTGAACAAGTGTCTGATGTGCCCCAGAACTGCCTTCTTTTTACATGTTTATCTTCTTAGCTTCGGTGTGAGCCAGAGGCCTATGCTGGATACATTTAGCTTTGTAGTCTTGGCTGGGCAAGTCCCCTTCTCCTCCCTCCAAGACTCCCCAGATGGTACTGGGGCTGTACGGCTAGTTCCTCCAATGGGGTTAGTGATGGAGTAGGGATGCCCATCAAATGCACTGCAAGTGTGGTCTGCACAGAGGACCTGTCCTCTTACTTTTAAGATCTCCTGAGTACTAGTCACCTGATGGGAGGATGCTGCTGTAATTAATGTCAGGCATTGGAGCTTTGGGGTTGAGCATTCTACAAGAGATAGCTGGCTCCAGAGGTTGATTCATGCTTAGGGACATCCAAGTCTTGAGTAATTCTGAGTAGATGAGACCTGTTCCCAGTCATCAAGATGGGGCTGTCATTCCCTACACACTTCATTGCCTGGGCTGAGCATCCTGCAGCACAAACATTCTGGCTTTCAGTTTCGAAGCCAGCCAGATCTGCAACACTGGCTCCCAGGACTGTTTCTCACCTTGGGGCTCGGGAATTTCAATCGAAGCTCCCTGACTCATGGTTGTTCCCCATTCTTGGGTTCCAGTGCGGGTTGATTTTAAACAAATAGGTACCCTTTCAGAATGGTAACTGGCCACTGCCCTCTGAGTCACGCTTGGTAACAAAATGGGCTTCCTCTGTACTGCCAGCCTGTCTGACAGAGGAACCCTGTCTCAGCGAGACTTGAAGCTGTACTTGAGACTGTGGAGGGCTGCAGGCTAGCTCTGTGAGGAAGGCTTTCTGGTTTACCTTCTAGATGAAGCTCCTGCTTCCGCTCTTCCTGAAGCTTCTGCTTCCGCTCTTCCAATAACCCCCTTCGGACGTCTAAAACGCAGCAGGCTTCTTTTTCCCTTTTCTCTGCAGCCTGCTAGCCCCTTGTTAGTTTGTCTTTCCTTGTGCCATCTGGTGCATGAGAAGAGGTGTTCAATGCAGTTTTACTAACTAGACTGGTTGAAGTTGTGTGCCAACCTAACATAAGCTGGAGTCATCAGAGGGGAAGGAGCCTCAGGTGAGGAAATGCCTCCATGAGATCCAGCTATAAGACATTTTTTCAATTAGTGATCAATGGGGAGGGCCCAGCCCACTATTGGTGGTGTCATCCCTGGCCTGGTGGTCCTGGGTTCTGTAAGAAAGCAGGCTGAGCAAGCCATGTGAAGCAAGCCTATAAGCAGCACACCTCTATGGATTCTGCATTAGCTCCTACTTCCGGGTTCCAGGCCCCGCTTGAGTTCCTGTCCTGACTTCCTCCAATGATTGACCATGATCTGGTAGTGTAATTTAATAACCACTCCCCCTCCCCAACTTGCCTTTCAGTCATGGTGTTTCATCCCAGTAATAGAAATCATAATTAAGACACTAGTGTTCAGCTTCTTCTACTCTGTGACCTCAATGCACTGCCTAATTGCCAGTCGCTGAGTTGGGATCAGCACAGCCATCTGCTTTTGCCAGTCTGCTTCTGGACTGCCAAGAAATTCCCTGCATTATTTATAGCATAGCTTCAGCTGGTTGGCTGGCTTACCTGTATCTCCCAGTGGCTACGCCAGACACTCACTTCTGGTCTCCCTCTAGCACCTCACTCTACCTTCCCTTTCCCCACATAATTGAGGCTTTGTTCTTGTTTCCCCAGAAAAAGTAGAGGGTTTGATGTCTGAATCTGTTATTAGAGCTCCCTACTCACATGACGCTGGCCATTTTCTCCTGCTGTCTCAGAGGATGCCCTAAGTTTTCCAAGATCATCCCTCCATCTAAGGATATGATAGGGGATTTTGATCCACATTGCTTCTGCTCTTTAAATGTCTCTTTACTTTTCTTCTGAAAGGATGCTCACATTTTCTGAATTTTAATTTTTTTGCTTTATGTGTTTGCATGTTTTGTCTGATATATGTCCATATGCCATGTACACACTTGGTGCCAAAAGAAGTGGTTGATCCCCTGGACCTTGAGTTACAGACAGTTCTGAGCTGCCATGTGGGTGCCAGGATTTAACTGAACCAGGTCCTCTGGAAGAGCAGTCAGTGCTCTTAACCACTGTGCCATCTCTCCAGCTCCGCACCTTCTAAATTTAAAATACTGCCTTCCTAAAGGCTACTGATCCTCTATTTCCTTCTTTTATTTCTACCTTTTTCAAAAAGTTATCTATACATATAAAAGCCACAAATTTTCATTAACTGTGAAGATATTTGTCTTCTATAATTCTAAGAGACTTGTACTCAAATAATGTTCATAGTGCCTTCCTACTTATCAATCCAAACATCCTGTTTTCCCCTCCCTCCCCCTCTTTCTCTTCTGTCTCTCTCCCTTCCCCTCTACCACCCACAACTGGACAGTGAAGCCAGTCACTTGCATGTAAGACAAGTGTTGTACCACTGAACCATGCCCCAGGACTTTTGTATTTATTTCTAATAGTCCTTTCTTATTTGACTCTTCAGTGGATTGGATAGTTTTCATTCAAGCTGCTTAAGAGTTTAGCTCTTCTCTGGGGCCATGAAATCATTCTCTTGGGTTTTTCCTCCTTTCTTCACATTTTTTGGTCATTCTCCTGATACAATCATTTAGCTTTTTCTTAAATATTCACTGTCTACTATCCCTAAACTTGTATCTTCTGCTTATTTGCTTTTTCTAGCTCTGATAGGAGGGCTTTGAGGAAGAGGTCCCATTTAGGATTAACTGTTCTGAAGCCTCTCACTCTCTGCACATTGCCTGGTTGTGAGTCCCTATGTTAACTCCCATCTGCTGCAAGTAGAAGCTTCTCGATGTGGGCTGAGCTAGGGCCTGATGTATGGGCATGGGAGTGTGTCATCGGGAGTAATTTTCTTGCTATGTTCCTTTACCAGAATAATAGTAGTAGGTGTTCCCTGAGGCCCATGGCTTATCTAGTCTCAGGTTCTTGCACACTTCAGCAATGTCAGGTTTGGATTCCATCTCATGGAGTTGGTTATAAATCCAATTAGAAAGTGGTTGGTTACCCCTATAACATTTGTACCTCTATTGTACCAGTATATCTTGCAGGCAGGTCACTGTTTAGTCGCTGGGACTGCAGCTGGGAGATTTTTATGATTGCTTTTCTTCAGTAGCATGCAGAATACCTTCCAGCACTATAGACACTAATTAGCAGGCTTGAAGCTTCTAGTCAGGTACCAGCTAAGCTTCTCTGTGTTCTCTAGCATGTAGAAATGTTGGCTTCAACAATAGGTCTTTATCATCAGGTGTAAAGAATAACCAGTAGCCTTGACAATAGCCTGTGATGTTTGGGGGTTTCCTTGGGACCCCCTTGGACAACGATTCAACAAGTTGCCGTCCATTCCTGGCACAGAGAGTTTTACTTGGTGGTATAAAATGTCTTGGTGCATTGTCTCTCTCATTATTTGGTAACTCCATTTAGGTTCCTTTCATATATGTATAGATTTTAGGAAGCTTCTACAGTAGTAGGTAGGCCATTTGGAAAAACATATGGAAATGGAAACAGCCACCTCATTTTTTTTTTTTTTTTTTTTTTTTTTTTTTTTTTGGAGACAGGTTCTTTCATTGGCCTGGAGCTTGCTGAGTCATAAGCCCCACAGATCCACCTGTCTCCAGCTCTCCAAAGCTCCAATTACAAAGGCAGCACAATGTCTAGATTTTTTGTTTAATGTGGGTTCAAGGGATGGAGTTTAGGTCCTTAAGTACTTCATAGAATGAGCGATCTTCCCATCTTTCTGAGTAGTAATTTAAACAATATTCTGAAATCATATTTAGACTAAAATTGGCCCTGACTTACAATAGAGGAAAATGCTATCTGATGAAAACATAGTTGAGGGCACAAAGTTTAATAATTGCTTAAAAATATCAGACATTATTATTATTATTATTATTATTATTATTATTATTATTATTATTTCCTTTCTTCTTCCTCTCTTCTATTTTTTCCTTCTCCCTCTCCTTCTTCTTCTCTCCTCCTTTTTTGAAGACATAGTCTCACTACATAGTCTTTTTGTTGTTGTTTTTCAAGACAGGGTTTCTCTGTGTAGACCTGACTGTCCTGGAACTCACTCTGTAGACCAGGCTGGCCTCGAACTCAGAAATCCGCCTGCCTCTGCCTCCCAAGTGCTGGGATTAAAGGCATGTGCCACTACTGCCCGGCCACATAGTCTTAAGTTAGCTGGTCTAGAACTTACTTTGTAGACCAGATTATCCTCCAGCTCATAGAGATTCACCTGATTCTGCCTCCTAAGTGCTCAGGTTAATAGGGTATGCAGCACCACGCCCAGCCTAGATATTTTATTTTTCACTTATAAACAGAGTTTTAAACTTGCTGTGGCTTCTGCTGAGATCCGGAGAAGAGAGGCCATGTTTTGTGTTTGCTTGTTTTTAAAGAAGAGGAAGGAGAAGAGCATGAGCTCCTTAACCGTGGACAAGAAATGCCAAGTAGCTAGCACTTGTAGTGGGCTTGGCTTGTGTGAATAGTTAGTTGCCAGGGAAACAGAGATCTATGAATCACCAAAAGGCTGTGAGTAATGTCAGCAGCTCCTTCTGTGGCTCAACCTTAAAGTCCAAACAAACATTCACAAGTTACAAGTTGTTTTGACGAGTAACTCACAATCTAGCTGAATTAAATAAATGTAAATTTTAACTTTTTTTTTCAGTTCATTTGATTATAGTTCAACTAACTCCTAGTAGAAATGATTCAGTTTTCATAGGTCACAAAAAGTGTTAAGGCTGAAAGGATATAATTCATCAAGTACAATTTCTCCCCTTGTTATGGTGAATTCTAGAGATGTCAAGTACTGTAGTGTTTACAGGAAAGCTGAGACTCTAGAGTTAGAGGCCTCTTGACTCTCTTGGTTCAGATAGCGGCCAAATACAGTCAGTCCTCACATCTGAGTCTGTGTAAGGGACACTGGGAGGGAGAGGTACCTGTTAAAATGTAGATTCTGGGCCTATCAAGGTGTGAAAGTCTGCTGTTTACCACCAACTCTGACAACCTGAGCTTGATCCCTGGCACTGGTGAGAAAAGAGAACCATCTCCTGCAAGCTGTCTTCTGACCACCACACACACATCATAGCATTCACATGTCTCACTCCCAAATAAATAAGTACATGAGAGAACTATTTTAAAAAGGAGCTGGGGAGACTGCTCAGTTAGTAGAGTGTTTTTTGTCTACTATGCATAAAGCTACAGATTTAATTCCTGGCACTCAATAAACCAAAAACCCATGAATTCCTCCCCATTCTCAGAGATCAGGGGTGAGATGCAGAAATTTACACTTTAATGTGATTTTGAAGAACTCGTGATTCAGGTAACCTTCAGGTCATACTCTGATAGAGTACTGGGAAGCTGTACAAATCACGAGTTCCCTTAGAACAAGACTGCTCTCTATGTTCAGGGTCAGATGTCCAGTGACAGTAAACTAACCTTACTTCTGGACTGGAGGAACCGTTGGTCCAATTGGCTATCATTTGGGACCTTTGTGGCAGAGGCTGGATTTATTAGAGGTGGAGCCTAGAGTCCTGCATATGTCAGACGAACCTTCCTCCACCGAACTGAATTCCCAGGCTCTGTCGCGCGCTCAAGACAAGTTTTCACTAAGTTATCCAGACTGTCTTTGCATCTGCCATCTTCGGGCTCCAGTCTTCCTGGTAGCCAGGATTACAGATCTGCGCACTAGGCTCTAGTGGGGACTTTTCTTTACAGCTAGATAGGTGTTCCCACAAAGCAATTGTACATTATCTGAGGAGTCTTTTAAACTGTAGCAGAGGCAGCAGGCTCACACAGAACCCTGACTCTGAGGAGAGTTAAGACATTATATGTAGTCAGTTCTCATCTCCCTACCATTTAGATTCTACAATTAGCATCCTGCTATGTTTGCTTCCCTGGCTGTATACTCATCTTTCCTTCCCAAGTACAAGGTTAGCTTGCCTGCCAGGGCTTTAAATCCTCCTTCCACCGCTACAGTGCTGTTTTCAACCTTTCTTTTGGCAGAGCTAGTTTCTCTGTATTCCCTGCTAACTGTTTTGGCATCCTTCTGGGACTGTTAGGACCTTCTTGAGACTGAACTTGTGTCTCTGGTTTTAGAGTGCATCTTTACACCCATCAGAGCAGGCAGTCAGTGAAGACTGTATGATTAAATCTGTCTTAGTTTCACCTATCATTTCATAATTAACACTGCTTGACATTTCCATATGGGAAAATTTTCAGCTACTTCAAAACTCAGTAGATTAAAGTATGAATCCATCTTTCCAGAAACACATACATTAAACCTTAGGGTGTTTTTAAAATCCTTTTTTATTTAGACTCATAACAAACCAGCTGTTCTGGAGTATATTTTTCTTTGAAGTATCAGGTACTGTCTAATTATATCCATTACTAAGCTTACAGAAAGCCACCAGTGTATTATAAGTGAGCTCTAATCTCCTGTCCCACTACTCAGAGGAGTATGTCTCTGTGCCACTGAATTCTCTCTTCCCTGTAATCCTATATACTGCAACCTGAGTAATCCTTCTAAGCCTTTAAATTTTATTCATTTAATCTATGTGTATACAAGCATTCACCAAGAAGGTTCACATGGAGTTTGTATATGAGCATTCACCATGTAGACACACACGGAGTTTGTATATGAGCATTCACCATGCAGGCACACATGGAGTGTGTGTACAAGCATTCACCATGCAGGCACACATGGAGGCTAGAGAGCGACACCTAGAAAGGGGAATATCAAGATGTTATCCTCAATTGCCTTTCTACTTTATTTTTCTTTTTTTGTTTTTCAAGTCAGGATTTCCCTGTATAGTCTGGCCTGTCCTGGAACTCACTATAGACCAGGCTGACCTTGAATTCAGAGATCTATTTGCCTCCCAAGTACTGGGATTAAAGGCGTGCCTTGCCACCACTGCTGGGTTCCTCTCTATTTTATTTCTAAGGCAGGGTCTATTGCTGAACCTTATCTGACAGCCCAGCAAGCCTCACAGGCCCACGTTTCCGCCCGGCTAGTTCTAGGGTTAGACATGCTGTACCTACTGTTGTTTATGTGGGTGCTGGTGATCTGTCCTCAGATCCTCATACTTACACAGTAAGAACTTTAACCAGAGCCAGCCCCTGAAACTGTTCCTAATCATGCCATTTGCTTTCAGAGTCTCCAGTGGCCTCTTACTACCTATCAGTCTAAAGCTTGACATTCCATTTTCATCCCTAGTATTGATGAAAGACCTTTTCATTCTTCAAAGGTTGGCCAGATTGTCATGACTTAAATTTTTTTATTATATTGTGTGTATTTGTGTGTGCACTCATGCTATAGTACATATGTGGAGGTCAGAGGGCAACTATGCCAAGTTGTTTCTTTCCTTCCCCTTTTGTGTGGGTCACAGGAATCAAACCCAGGTTACCAGGCTCCTTTAGCAAATGCCTTTACCTGCTGAACCATCTTGCTGGACTATATGCCTTTTTACCACCAAAGTGAGAAGTAGTCTGTTATTTTACATCCCATAGACAGCCTGGCCGAGGCATCACAGCCCATATACTATCCCGTGCATGTTTGTGTCTACCTAACAGAAGAAAGCCCTACAGTTAAGGATCATGTCTGAAACCATTTCACACAGCCCTCAGCTCCACTGCTGACTGGCAGATCCAGACTGACTATGACTGAAAAGAAACTGTTCATGATGTAGTATTAAGCAAAAGCTAGAAGAACATTTTCAACACCTTGGGTTATCGAAGGCAAGTTCATAGGACGGGAAGGGAGCAAAGCCCTAAGGACAGTTATCTGATTATAATTAGGCACTGAGGAAACTAAGATTTGAAGATGGGGGCTGGCGAGATGGCTCAGTGGGTAAGAGCACTGACTGCTCTTCCAGAGGTCCTGAGTTCAAATCCCAGCAACCACATGGTGGCTCACAACCACCCGTAATGAGGTCTGACAACCTCTGCTGGTGCATCTGAAGTCAGCTACAGTGTACTTACGTATAATAATAAATAAATATAAAATAAAGAGATTGACTTTATTAAAAATTAAAGATTTGAAGATGGTCATATTTTCTCACAAAGAAGCTTATCTTAGGACTTCAAAGTAAATCAAAAGAGTATCAGATAGAGGAAGTGAGCCATAGTCTATCACAGTCATACAAAGCTCAAATAAAGAGTGCCCCAAGTCTGGGCCCCAAAGTTACATTTGTAGCATTGTCAGATGCATCCTTAAAAAGAAACTTCTCCAAAACCACCACCACAACAAACCAACCAAACAACAAAAAAACAAAACAAAAACACCTCAAAAGAACAACAACAATAACAACAACAGAAACCCAAACCCACAAAACCCCAAAAACCAACTTCACAATTTCAAAACTACAGGCATGTTCTCAAATGCTGTTTCATAGGATACAATATATAAATTCTTTTTGTTTTGGAAAGGCTAAATAGGTCAAATTTTATTAAGCTTCTTCAGAGTAGAATGCTCACTAATACAGTATAAATAATTAAGCCATATTGAAAAATCTTGTAAAGGGTAGGCTCAGTTATAGCACCAGCACCATGCCTGTGACATCAGTTTACAGGGACATTGGGGCTGCCTCAGCCCACTCCTGGAATACAGCCTCTAACTATGAGAAGAGATGTACCCCAGAGGAGGGGAGTACTCCAGCCCACTCCTGGAATACAGCCTCTAACCATGAGAAGAGATGTACCCCAAGGAGGGAGTACTCCAGCCCACTCCTGGAATACAGCCTCTAACTATGAGAAGAGATGTACCCCAGAGGAGGGAGTACTCCAGCCCACTCCTGGAATACAGTCTCTATGAGAAGAGATGTACCCCAGAGGAGGGAGTACTCCTGACAGTGACAGAAGCCAGTGGCTGAAAGAGAAGTTCAAGCTGGCCTGGACCTTTCCAGTCTGCCCTGCTTAACTGATGGGTCACATAAGGTCACCCAGAACAATACCGTCCTGTTCTAGGGCTAGCAAGCACAACCTGTGAGGGGAGACAGAAAAAAAGATTGTAGTACACATTTGGAGAATCCAGGCATGGACATCATGGACATCTGCAGTCATCTAGCCAGACTGCTCTGCTTACTTCCTGGGAAGCAGCCATGTTACTTTAGTGATATCACCTCTGTGGATTTTCTTTGCTTATGATGTACTTGACCTGTACTTAAACCTAAGTGCTCCACCTTTATTTGAGCTGGGGTCTTACTATGTAACTGTGGCTTACCTGGAACTTTGTAGGCCAGGTTGTTCTTGAACTAGAGAGCTCTGCATGCCTCTCCCTCCCATGTGCTGAGACTACTGGCACGAGACGAATGCTGAGACTAAGCACCTTGCCCTCCTCTAGGAGTCCATTTCCTTCTGTCCCCTCCTTTTGTCTGACCCCTTCCTGACGCCACGTCGTTATGGACCCCCTCTTCTCTCACCAAGTCCCTGTCCACATAGGCCCTTTGAAGCCGAGGCTCCTAGTGTCTGTCAGCAAAACCCCTTTCTGACATGATCAACCTCCTGCTTCAACACCCATCTGAAGACCCTGCTGATCAGTGACTGTGCTGCTTTCAAGGGTCTAGTTAGGGCTTAGTTTTTCACTTGGACCTTAGATGCCTAGTGTTCTCCTCCCAACTGCCTGCCCAGCCCTGTCCCACCCCTCCAAAGCCTGAGACACACATGCTATGGCTATTGTACTCACTAGCTTTTATTGCTAGCTTGAGGACTACCCGGAGCTTCCAGTTCCCGAGCATTCTGGTGGGATAGGCAGAGGCTCGGTGCTGCAGAGCTCAAAAGGAGCCTTTAGGGGCCTAGCATCTCTCCTCTACTCTAGTGTTCTGAGGCTTGTCATGCAAGAGTTGGGAGTGAGGACTCAGCCTGGCAGGACTCCCAGAAGAGCCAGTATCCTCTCCATCTTCCAGTTGCGCAGCTTGGTCACATCTAGATGTCTCCAGGCTCCTGTACAATTGGTCTATGATGCCCTCAAGGTATCTTGTCCTCACTTGCTGCTCACCTGGCATGGGAACCTAATTTCATGGGGAAACCTTCTATCCTGGATACCCTGTGAAACAAACTGCTTCATGCTTTTATAACTTAAAACAAAACAGAAAAAAAAAAACCCAATAAGCAATTAAGAGTAAACCCACGTGGTTGTGGTGATGGATGCCTTTATTAATCACCTCACATGAGAGACGGGGTGGAATGCATCTGTGAATTCACAGACAGCCTGATCTACAGATACTAATAAATAGTGTCTACATTAATGATCTGTTGGCTCCATAGTGACAGGATAAGTTACCAAATATCAATATCAAGTAACACAGGATTATATGCCACTTGTATTGGAGAATAACAACCACACTATTATCACAAGAGAATAATTTCATGTAGCCAGGGCTACAGAGTGAGCCAAAGTGAGCTAAAAGGATGATATTTATGTCAACATTTGCTGTTTGTGTTGCAGACCCCAGACCTGCTTTATTCTGAGATTAGACGGGTGCTAATAAAGCTTGTTGCATCAAATTCATCATTTGTAAATGCAATCCATGTATTTTTTTTGTTTCATAGTTTGTTTTACAAAAGACTCAAATATATGGTTTTTAATTTCTGTGTTTTAAGGATATTTGCTTTTTGAACACCTTTTTATAGACAAAGCTTCCATACAGATAGTTGTACTATAGTAGAACGATACTAGAATGAGCCTTGAGCATGCAGACACATCCCTTGCTTTCACTGGTACAGCACTCTTCTGGAGTCAAGTAGGACAGGAAAGCAAGGTGCAGCTATAGTACACTTGCTTCTTGGAGCGCTAACCTTTACTCCTTCATAACTAAGAAATCCACTGTGCATTAACAGTATAACCGAACCAAAATCAAGAGTATTCTGGTCACTGGTACAGCACTGCCTCTGAGAAAGCTTACTGTGAGCTACCAAACATGGTAACGGGCATTACTGAGGCAGAGCTGAAGGAGATAAAATATTTAGATTTCATACTATCTCTCTGTGTCTTTTATTCTGTCTCTCTGTGTCATTGTACAGTCCAGAAATAAAAGGTACTCAATCTCATAACAACCCCACAAGTTTCAGGAATGGTACACTTATATCATGAAGGATGGCGGCAAAAGAAATTCCTGTGGGGATGGAGGCAATGTCCTAAAGCTACAGAGCAAATGATGATGGATTTAGAAGAGAAAAGAGGGCAATGGAGTAAGGGTGTAACCTGAAAAAAAAAAAAAACGATGCAGGCTCATACCAAAGCTCTGAGGAGTCAAATTAAAAGACCAGGGCAGGTGAGGTAGTTCAGTGGGTAAAGATCCTTGCTGCCAGGCCTGAGTTCAATCCCTGGGCCCTACACGATGGAAGGAAAACACCAATCCCTGCAAGATGTCCTTTGGCCTCTACACTGGCTTTGTGTTGTGAATCTCTCCACTATAAATAATCATAAGAAACCAACACAAAATCCCTTGATACCAGCCTTAGAAGTCTGAACTTGGTTCTGAGTGATGGGTTTGGGATTCTGATGCGTGCAAGAGTTACTTGGCAGGAAGACTGATGACTAGAGAGAGTTAGACTCCTGAGACTGTGATTTAGAACTGCATTTTAGGAGATCCCCTAGGTGAGTCTAGCACAAGCTGAGATAGTGCCTTTTATAAAGTATAAGAATCCTTACTGTTGAAAGACTGAGCAGTGGCTTGAATGGGAACAACCCCACAGGCTCATGCTTGGATGCTTGAACCCCAGGTGCTGCAAGTGTTTGGGAAGGATTAGGAGGTGTGACCTTGTTGGAGGAGGTGTGTCACTGAGGGTGGCTTTGAGGTTATAAAACCTCATGACCTTCTAGTTGGTTCTCTCTCTTTCTCATGGTTATGGTTTCAATATGTGAGCTCTCAGCTACTGCCCCAGCACTACACTTCCTGCCTCCGGTCATACTCCCACCATGATGGTCATGGAATAATCCTCTGAAGCTCTAAAAAAAGCCCCCATAAACCTTTATTTTATGGATTCTCTTGGTCATGGTGTCTCCTCACAGCAATAGAAAAGTAATTAAGATAGAACTTGTATAAGTTCTGCAAACTCTTAACTTAGGTTTGCAGGTCTCTCCTCTGACCTTTTGTTATTTAATTTTTCTTTAGTATTTGTCATTGTTTTTCATATTTTATTTTCAATTTTTTTTATTTTCATTTCATATTTTATTTACTGACAGACTTTGTGACTGATTTGTGACACACTGTGTCACAGTGTGTGTGTGTGTGTGTGTGTGTGTGTGTGTGTGTGTGTGTGTGTCTGTGTATGGGTCAGAGGACAACTTCTGGCAGTTGGGTCTTCCCTGCAACATGGGTCCCAGGAATTGAACTCAGATTATTAAGCTTGGCAGCAGGTACCTTTACCCCGAGCCATCTTGCTGGCTTCTTGTTTATGTATTGAAAAGTACCTTTGCTCAACAATGTTTCTTGTCTCCCCATTTCTCTGCTATCTGCAGAGGTTTTGGCCTCTTGGACTTTGCTCTTTCTTTGAAAATTATTTCCTAAGGTTCTGCCTTATGAATAGTGTCTACATTAATGATCTGTTGGCTCCATAGTGACAGGATAAGTTACCAAATATCAATATCAAATAACACAAGATTATATGTCATTTGTATTGGAGAATAACAACCACACTGTTATCACAAGAGAATAATTTCATGTTAGAAATTTACTCTTGGTGGTCAGAACTCACTGCAGCTGGCTGACTGTATTCAAAGCCTTGATTCCAACTTCTAGTGTGTAGACTTTGTCCTGAAGATAAAGAGTTACAACAGCTTCTAACACTATAGTACCTCAGATAAAGACATGTTCTAGAAATACAGCCTTGAAGACAGCTTGCCAAGAAAGTAGGAGCCATCAAAATGAGCATGTATTTAAAGTCACTACCAAGGTACCTGTTCAGGATGAAAAGGAAACTTTCTAGTAACTCTTCCGCTTCAGAAACTATTCATTTCAGTAAAGTAGACAACTATAGGTCTTAGGGCTGCAGAGGTGGCTCACTGGCTCTCTTCTAAAGGACTTGGGTTCAGCTCCCAAGTTACCCATAGGGTAGCTAACAGCCAGCTAATAATTGTCTGTAACTCTACTTCTTGAGGCATGCATGTGGTATACAAACATACTGGAGGCAAAACACCCATACACATTTTTAAAATCTCATAAACAAGTAGATAAAATTAATATGCTGGACTTGCTTGAGGATTCTTTTTATGGGGCTCAAGAATGGGAAGTTAGCTATTAAGGGGAGTAATCTGTATGGTTTTTACTTTGACTGACAGGTCATGCATTTATTTTTTCCTACCATTCCTGTCCCTTCCAATAATGCATTGGATTTAAATCATCTGTACGCCCAATTATGCATAGACAGAAGTTGGTACATAGTGGAATCTCTTTAAAAGTTTACTACAGAGAAGTTTTGCCTCACTGGACATACACCCACAATTAGCTCAGTTAGACCCTATTCTCCCTACTCTGATACTTTGAAGATAACATGGACTAGAAACCATCTAAATTTAATTTACTAGGGGTGGAAGAAACTAATGTTATTGTCCAGATATGGGTGTATGGCAGCCTGATGCAAGTGGCGGTCCGAGGGCATTCTGCGGTTGCTATGAGTTGTTTGGAGAGGGGTGTGTGAGCATAGTATGTGCTGGAGAAGAAACCAGGCTGCAACATGCTTTACAGGAAGGTGGTGTACATGACCTAAACCAAATGGGGTACCAAGTTAAACCATCTCCAATGCTTACCTGATTCATAAACACACTGCAGTTCTGGCAAGTGTTTTTTGTTATATAAATAAGTCATCTATGAGGTCCTCTGCAATGTCGGTCACTGAGAGGGAAAATCGGACATTTTCTCTTATAACAGCAGTGAGGTAGTTATTCTCCAAGACAAGTGGCACAGAACGGTGTAGTATTTGATACTGATATTAGTAATGTTTATTCCTTCACCATAGAGCCAAAAAATCATTAGCATAGGTATTATTCATATATGGCATGTCTTTTTTTTTTTCCTTCCTGGTGAGATATCCTTTGGTAAAGCTGCCATTCACAGTGGGGGAGGCTGGGATGAGAGACCTAACAGGGACCAGCAGAACACAGGGAATTCTGACAATTATAGACTTCAGAGAGAAGGGGAGGGGTCTTTGACCTTGGAAAGTAGGGAGTCCCTGAGTTTAGCAGCCCCGACTCAGGGCTACTGCATGCTTATGTTTAGGGACACAGGGTGTGATGTACGGCTCATCCCCCAGGGGCAGCCTCTGTGATAGCATGCCTTCTTTTATAGTGTAAAGCAATGAATGAATGATAAAGGTGTGTGTGGTAGAGACCTGGAACTGGAGCAATAGGGTGCAGTCAAGTGCCTGATGTCGGTGCTGAGAGCGGAACGCTGCTCCTTTAAGAATAATGCATGCTCAGAATCACTGACCCACCTCTCCAGTTCCTCCATTTTACTTTATAGGAATGTGTTCAAGACATCAAAGCCACATGTTCCACCTTACATAGAATATTTTCTACAAGTGGTTCCCAGTTTCAAAATTGAAAGATTAAAAGACACTTCTGGGGCGGGGGTGTGGAGAGATGGCTCAGTGGTCAAGAACAAGCACTGCTTACTTAGAGGGCCTCGGTTGGATTCCTGGCACCCACATCAGGCATAACCACCTGTTACTCCAGCTCCAGGGGGGCCTCTAGGCATTGAAGTTAGGGCCGGATTCTGCTTGTGCCTAGTCAATAAAGCAATTACCGGCAAGGAGAGAAGCAGGCCCTCATTGAGGTTAATTTCAACAGGTCTCACTAGAGCCGTTAGAGGAGAGAGACGGTTCTGCTGTACTGGATGACTTGCAGAAAATGGCTCGTCTTGCTTTCTATAGTGCTGTCCTCATTAGAGCTCTGAAGGTAAAGTAAGTGTGTGCTGAAAGCTAAACTGAAGTTATGTCCGATTCTCTTCTTTCTTCCCTATCTGCCGTCATTTCTAAGTAACAACCTTCCCCACAGTTGCAGTGCCATTCTCCACAAGTATCCCAGGCAACTTTTGTAAGGAGAATTGCTTGAACCATATCTAGGGCTGTGAGTCAGCATCTTACCTAAATCAAAACGATTTAAAGTAAGTAATGTAGTCTTTTCTGAAAGACATACACATGTCCTTGGAGAAGCTTTAAGAAAAAAAATTGGAGTTTCTAAGCTTATGAATAATTTATTACATTTCAACAACTGTACTGTGAATCAATAAAACAAAAGCTAAGGACAATGAGCTCAAGTTATTGATTCTTAAGTTTCAAAATAGAACAGTAGGAAAACTATAAAAAAAAAAAGGGATTTCAGGGTGTGTGAGCAAAAGGAATCTAAAGCGTCCAAAGAAAAACCAAGAGTGAGACACCACGGAGACTGCAGCAGCTCCTCACACGTCTAGTTCTGGTCATTTATTCTTCACTTTAAAAAGTATCTTAAATTTTTAATATTTATTTATTTAGTTTTGTTTTTTCAAGACAGGGTCTCACATGTAGCTCTGCCTATCCTAGAACTCACAATGTAGACCAGGCTATCCTCAAATTCACAGAGAACCTCCAGGCTCTGCTTCTCAAGTGCTGGAATTAAAGGCATGTGCACCACTATGCCCAGCATAAATATTTAACTTTTTGTTTTTGGGGACAGTTTCTCTGTGTAGTCCTGGCTGTCCTAAAGCTCGATTCATAGATCAGGCTGGCCTCCACCTCACAGAAATCTGCTTGCCTTTGCCCCTGAGCACTGGAGTTAAAGGTCTAGGTCATTTTATACAGGAAGCGGTGTGGAACGGAATTTTTCAAAACTCAATGAGGTGCGTGTATGGTCCATTGGTGTCCAGCTTTAACACTTGCCTGTTCCCGTACGTGCCGTGCGCCACCGCAACCCCCGCTTCTACACACTTGCTGTTGTTGGCCACGGCTTCTTCACACAGACTCACAAATTGGGAGTACAGTTCTAAGCCCTCCTCCTTTCCAGAGTTAGAGTGGTACTGCATGTTCCGTCCTTTCACCCTGCCCCCAAGGGTGGCTTGCGGGATGATCAGAACGTCGCCAGGCAGATCAAGGATTGAGACGTGCTTGCCGGTTTCCGTTTCACTTAATTTCACATTTAACAGCGTATTAACTAGGTAAAGAAAAGAGGCAAAACATTTTGAGGTGTAAAATAAACATGTAGAAAACCATCCAACTTTTAGTTGGTTATCAAGTTTCATATTCAAGACTCAGTTTTCAAGCCCCATCTAGGGACGTTAAAAGGGGCTTCACTAAACAGCACAGGCTAAGCACAGACAAATACAGAACATTCTGAATGCTATACAGAAAATACGAAGGTGCTTCATATTGGACCTGGCGGCTAGGCTCACATACACAAAGTTCATCCCAGAAGACCTACATTCAAAGAAGTAGCCGCACACTGGAACCTGTTGTCTGTGAGGACGCGTGGATGTTTGTTTCTCGGCTCCTTTCATTTCATAAACAAATCCATTGGTTCAATTCCATTATAAACCAGTGATTTTGTAACTTCACAATTTAAGGCAATATTAACACAGACTAATATCTTATAAATAAGACCTAATGGGGAAAATTTAAAGGTGAAATTCATTATTAGAGGTGAGAAAGTAAACAAAAGATATTGTCAGCTTCTACATATATGAATATGTATGTGCATCTGAGTAAGTATATGTAGATATGTATGTACATATGTATATGTAAATGGGAGGCTGGAGAGAAGACCTGGATATTAAAAGAACTGGCTACTCTTCCAGAGGATGGAGATTTGGTTCCCAGCATTCACATGGCATGTCTCCAACTCCAGTACCAGAGGATCTGATGCCCTCTTATGGCCTCTGCAGGCAAGATTTGTACATAGTACACAGACAGGCAAAACAGCCATACACATAAATACAAATAAAATCTCACTCCTCTCAAATCCAAAACAAAATCCCCATGGCAAATATTTTTATAAGCATAGTAAGACTACTTATCCAAAGTACCATAAACATCTATGTGTACTTAGACACCTAAACTATTTCAACACTAACCATTTTGAAGTATAAACTTTGAAGTCTAGCAGATGTGTATATCTTCACTTAGGTTTCCTTTTCCTCTACAAAGGTAAAAATGAATTCTTCTTATGAAGAATAGAACAAGTAGCAAAGAAATTCTATAAACCAACTGGTATAATTATAGCAGGTGTTTTAGCTTTGATTACTTTAATAGCCACTGCTACTACAGTAGCTATTGCCCTTCACAAAGTGTTTAAACAGCTCATTCTATATGATTTGTCTAGAAACGTTTCCATAGCATTGCATACTCCTGTATATAGATGATAAGATGCAAAATAAACTGGATGTCTTAAAAAAAAAAAAAGAAATTCTATAAACCTTAGAATTTCATACAGCAGGTTGAGGCAGGCAGACCTCTGTGAGCTCCAACCCAGCCAGGGCTACATAGTTTTTTTTGTTTGTTTGTTTTGTTTTGTTTTTTAATTTTAAAAGCATGCTTTCCAGTTTGGTTGATTTCCGTTACTGCACGTCCTGCAGTAAACATCAGTAAAGACTTGGTATGATTTCCTACTCCACAAGTCATGCACTTAACCTGGTAAATATCAGTTGTTTCCTAACCTATGCTACAAGCCCCACTGCTTTTCATTAACTAATATCTCTCTTTGTAATTCTCTGTTGTGAACACAGCCAGCAGCCACACCGACTAATCTCAGGAAACAGGAAGTCTCCTGAACACTTCATTCCCATGGACTCACTCTTTAGCTACCCAGGCCTCAGACTCCTAAATTAGCAATTCTGGATTACTGGCAATGAGCGGTAATAGTCATAGACTTTCATATCATAGACTTTCATATACCTCCCTCTACTGGCTGTAACTGAGAACTCACATATGTATATGCAGAAGTAAAGACAGCGCAAAGAGAAACAGAAGCAAGCTGAATTGAAATGAGACAATAATTAATAGTGTGGTAGAAACTTAAAGACTGTAAGACAGGTTATTAATCAAATATCTCCAATAGCACAGACAGGAAATCAAGTTTTGACAGATCCCTGATGTCAGTACAATTATACTGAAGATAAACTGAGGAAGATTCTACACCTTTTATTTTAGCTATGATATTTCCGACTTGATGGACATAACTAGTTATACTCCTAATGTATGTAAGGCTTGGCTGGAAAGGTCTAGATCCATGAGTATGTACGAGGCAGGCTTTAAGAGAACCTCCTCACCCTGGCTCCTTATGGAAGAGAGAGACATACAAACCAACCTCTCAATAATAAATGGTTATCTTGCTTGTACTTTAGCCTCCTGAACATGATCCTTAGCCACACAGTCCTTTCCTGAGAATGATAAACTTGTTAAACTAGTCATCAAAAGACTTAAGGTAGCATCCTCTGGGTCTTCATTCACCACAATCTTATACAAGTATTTAGAGTGACCTCATTTAAAAAACAAACAAACAAACAAAAAGACAGAAGCACACACAGGTTTAGTCACTAAGAAAATGCAGGTTGGGTTTCGTGGGTTTATTTTACCTTGCTATGATTAAGACATTAAGATCATGACACAGCTTTGCAAAGTCAATCTTTGATTTTTTGAGACAGGGTTTCTCTGTGTATCCCTGACTTACCATGTAGACCAGGCTGACCTCGGACTCAGAAATCCGCCTACCTCTGCATCTCCTGTGCTGGGATTAAAGGCATGCACCACCACTTCCTGGCTACAAATGACCAACATTTTATTTTTGTACTTGAAGACTCTTATTACATTCCTGTGGACAGCAAAGATGACCAGGGTAAAATACTAACTTACGAAAATAAGCAGAATGTCTAACACCTCAACATCAAGATCTCACAAATACCCTTTCTAATAGAAGTTTTATTTCATTTTCTTAAGCCTTCAAAGGCTACTTATTATCCTATAGATTCAAATTTCAAACTATTGCTTACTAACTTTCTATCCTTACCTATTGTGCAGTCCTTTCTTAAGCACTGTTTTCACGCTTTGACAGAGTTGTCAGGAAAGTTTGAAATATAAGTATAAAACGTCCTCTATTAGTTGACTTTCGGCTAAGGTGTCATTAATGGGTTATCTGCCCATGAGTTTCACTTTCACTACTTCTCTTCCCTAGGCTAATTTCTTTTCTTTTTTCTTTTGGTTTTCCAAGACAGGGTTTCTCTGTGTAGCCCTGGCTGTCCTCGAACTCAGAAATCCGCCTGCCTCTGCCTCCCAAGTGCTGGGATTAAAGGCGTGCGCCACCACCGCCCAGCCCACTAGGCTTATTTCTGTGAGCTCTGACTATCCGCCTGCATTGCTTTTCTCTGTGACATGCCTTGCTTTCTTGTTCAGGCTGGACTTAGTCCTAGAATCAAGGGATTCCCTTGCCTCAGCCTCAGGAGTAGCTGAACTGTAGGTGCATGCTACTGTGATCAGCTTAAATTTCTTATTAATCTAACTAATATGTGCTATATTTTACCAGTGAAGAGCATATAAGCCCCCTCCAAGCTTAGAAATAGTTCCATTATTTTAGGTTTTTCCTGAGCATCATTTTTGAACCAAATGCTACCTTTTAACTATGATGATTCAGTATGTCTGAACCTATGGAATTCTGTCATGAGGCATGTGCAGGGGCATGGTCTGCATACGATCCTGGAAAGCTGTAACACGTCAGTTATTGTTCTCCACCCTTGAGCATTTCCTGTTTCCTCTGTCCTCAGAGGAAATAGGGCTTTATGGGTTTATTTTACCTAATTTTGGGTCTTAACACTAATTTTAGTTCAGGAACTAGGAGAACTATCGTTATATTTTTATACAAAAGCCTATACAAATGGTTGCTATAAATTCTCCTCTATCAATGATATAAGCCTGAATGGTCCAGATTTGATTGGACACACATGTTGTAATACATTGTCCTCTATTGTCCATTAGGAGTGGTCTTATCTGATGAGGACAGGGAAGGGACCATGGCGGCATGAGAGGAACAAGAGAGGGTAATAGGAAGTAAAGAAGGTCATGATAAACATCTATAAAACCTATCATTTTGTAAAATGAACACACACACACACACACACACACACACACACACACACACGCGCGCGCACATGGGGAGTGTGATAAAGAAAGCAACACAATGTCTGCTTGGATCTTCGTGGCCATTTTACTCTCACAACCTTCTGTACTCTGGGCAGATCTGTGCTGTACACATGGGCTTATGTGTCTATCTTCTAAAGTAGTCTACAAGCCATTTGCAATACTGTGATGTTTTAAGAGTCCCATCATATGCACATTCTTTAAAATTTACAAGCTATATTATTAATACACTAATACAACTTGAGATCATGCTTCCTGGGACTGCACAGATGGCTCAGCAGTTAGGAGCTGCTGCTGCTTTTCCAGGGGACCTAGGTTCAATTCCCAGTGGTCGGTCACAGGGCAGCTCACATCTCTCTGTAACTCCAGTTCCAGAGGATCTTATGCCCTTTTCTGGCCTTTGAGGGTATCAAGCACGTATGTTGTAAACAGACATACATGTAGGCAAAACACCAATATACAATGAAAAAGAAAGAACAAACCACCCACCCACCCCATATTCCTTGAGCTAAGCCTGCAATCCAAGCTAATCCAGAGGCTGCAGCATACAGACTGCATACTCAATACCTTTCTGGGACAGAAGGAATTGAAGGTCAACTGTGGTCAAGACTTTGATTTAAGATTCTTTTTTGTTTAAATTAAAAAAACTTTTAGTTTATAAAGAATTAGGTCTTATTACAGCATCTATTTTCATTCAAAGTGTTTTTGTTTGGATGTTAGTTGCTAAAAAAGGGCTTAGGATGCAGTGCAGTGGTGGAGTACTTTCCCATCATGCTCTAGGCCCTGGCTTCAATGCATAGCACTATAGCTCTACAGCAAAACGAAGTGGAAAAAAGGTAAAATAAATTGTACTTCTTAACTGAGGTTATAGGTCAATGTAAAGCACTTGCTTAACCCATAAAAGTTCAACCCCAAGCTTTTAAAACAAAACAATCCCACTAAAACCAACGCAGTGTGGTTTTGAATATTTTGGTTCATTTGCTCATGAGTAGTTCTATCTTTGCTCCTTTATCGTCCTACATCATAATGAGTTTCAGTACAACATTCTCATTCTCCCTCTTGCTGTGGGAGGAGAGAAAACACATACCCATTTTGGGAAGAAGTTCTGTGTCAGCTCCTTTGAAGAAACACACATAGATCACCAATCCTCTTCGAATCTGTGAGAAATTACCACAGGAATCTCAGATTAGGAAGGAGTCTATAGGGAACCAGCTCAATGGGAAACATTCCAGTATCTACAAGCACTTGGGTTAAAAGCCAGGGGAATGGAATAAGGAGAGTCTTGAATTCTAAGTAAATTATGAGAACAAAACAATCTTTGACAAGTCTTAATCACCAGGCTTATTTAAAAGATTACAATACTGTCAAGAGCGGTGAAGATTACAAACCACACCGACATTCATTTCTACTGAGTCAGCAGAGCTTACAAACAGCCTCCCCCAAACCCTGCCAGGCCCACAGAAAGAGTTACAGGCTCAAATGATTCTCCTTTTACCACATGGGGCTGATGAATAAGCAACAGTGTTACTGGTGTCTTCTGATGTTACTTTTTATTTTCCCCTAAGTCATTTATTTAAAGAGAGTGGTATTTCCACATAGGGTCTTGTCTTATTTTTACAAATTCCAGGAACTGTTCAATTGCTTTTTCTTTTTTCTTTTTTTTGTTTTTTCTTTTTTTTGTTTTTTGGTTTTTTTTGTTGTTTTTTGGTTTTTTCGAGGCAGGGTTTCTCTGTGTAGCCTTGGCTTTCCTGAAACTCACTCTGTAGACCAGGCTGGCCTCGAACTCATAAATCCACCTGCCTCTGCCTCCCAAGTGCTGGGATTAAAGGCGTGCGCCACCACCACCCAGCTGTCAATTGCTTTTTCTGTTATCATGGCCAACGCCTTTAAGAAAACCCAATGATTAGGCTTTGAAAATTACACTTATGATAAGTTCTATAGGAAAAGGCTGGTTGTTACCAGGAATATACACTTACTCATTTTACATAATGATTTGAGTATTTGTTTACTAGTTCCTGTAAGACAGACTACAAGAAAATAAACAAGTGAGGACTTCGTTGCTACCACTGACAGAATCGATTCTACATTAATTTCCTTGACTTACTTGATTCGAAAGCCACCACAAAGATTAAATGAATTAATAACTGCAAACTACTTAAAACAGAGGTGAGCTCATGGTAAGTACAACAAAGGTGTTTATCAAATGCTATATAAAAATAAATGGAAAGGCAGACACACAGTTTATTTCATGCCTTAACTTCCAAATCTTTATACATGTTTGGGACTCAATTTAACTGTTAGCAGCATTAACATTCAATTATATCTTTCTGATTCTAATGGTTTTCTGTGTAAATATAGCTCTGCACTTATATTTGAATTACCTGGAAAAAGATTTTAGTTTAACTATGTGCACTTGTATGTCTGTGTACAACAATGTCAGGTGTCTGTCGTGCCTAGAGGAGGCCATCAGATCCCATGGAGCTGGAGTAACAGGTGGTTGTGAGCAGCCCGGCACTGCAGGATAATGGAATCTAAGTATCTGCTGGAGGAATGAGAACCGGTGGGCGAGGTGGCTCACGCTGTGACCTCAACACTTAAGATACTAAGGCAGAAAGATCATCCGCAGGCTGAGGGCTACAGAGAGAACCAGTCAGGCTCAGGCCACCACCAGAAGCAAGTCCAAAGATCTGCCTCTAGGGTGGGCAGACGGAAAGGGGCAAACGCTTCATCCTACGAGAGATGTCAGAAAGACCGGCACGGTTCCGCGGATAGGGCCGGGCGTTACCTCCACCCACTGCGCCGCGGCGTCTCCATCGGCCGGGCTCACTTGCAGGCGAGCGTGCAGGCACTGCTGCAGGAGCGCACGAGCCTGTGCCTCTCGACCACCGTCCGCCATGGCGCGGGTCCGCGCTGCGCATGCTCGGATCGGCTCCTCCCATTGCCCGTGGCTCCACCCTAAGAGGGCGGGGCCTCTGCCCAGCTTTCGGGAGTCCCGGATGTGGAGCTGACCTGCTGTGTGAAGACTTAGCCGCAGTTTTTGTTTAGAGATCTCCCTCTCTCCCCCACTTTCTTTAACTTAATCCCATCCTTGAATACTTTATTTTTAGCTTTGCTTTTGGAGGTAGGGTCTCACAGAAACCGGATTGGTCACCATAACCCTTTAGCTGAGGCTGACCTTGAACTTCCTCCTCCTCCCAGTTGTAGGAATTACAGGTGTGCCCGCCCACAGCCCCACCCCTACACCATCCAGCTCTGCTACCTGCTTCATAGCCTTTGAAGAAACATTTTTCACTTCAGAAAGCTTAGGTTTCCAGATGTTGGAAAGAATGTTAAGTCAGAGTTAAATCCATTCTATGTTCATTATGAAGGCATCACTGGAATGAAATCAATTGATCTCAAAGCAGGCAGAGAGGGAACTAAAACAGGTTTGGGACCTATGGGTCACCTTTTGGGTGGAGGATGGATGCAACTATCACAGGGAGCACCTAAGACTATTGGAAAACAGAGATTTACACTTTGATTCATAACAGTAGCAAAATTACAGTTATAAAGTAGCAATGAAAATCATTTTATGGCTGGGGGTCATGACCACCTGAGGAACTGTATTAAAAGGTTGCAGCATTCAGAAGGTTGAGAACCACTGAACTAAAAATTAGAAGTCTTTCAAAATATATCTTGCCCACTGTCTTAGAGTTTTACTGCTGTGAACAGACACCATGACCAAGGCAAGTATTATAAAGGACAACATTTAATTGGGGCTGGCTTACAGGTTCAGAGGTTTGGTACAGTATCATCAAGGCAGGAGTATGAGAACATTTAGGCAGGCATGGTGCAGGAGGAGCTGGGAGTTCTATGTCTTCATCTGAAGGCTGCTAGTGGAAGACTGGCTTCCAGGCAGCTAGGATGAGGATCTTAAGCCCACGCCCACAGAGACACACCTACTCCAACAAGGTCACAGGTCCTAATAGTGCTACTCCCTGGGCCATGCATATACAAACCATGACACCCACTCAAAGCAGTGCTGTCTCTTATATCAGAAATGCTACAAATCGATTCCATAGTTGTGGAAGGGTGTTTATAAGCTATGCGAGTACATTTTTTTTTGGGGGGGGGACAAATTCTTTTTTATTATTTTAACTTTTCATTTATACACATTTTAATTCAAATATAATTACATCACTTTCTTCCCCCAGTCCCTCTCAAGTCTCTTTCCCCAACTTCTTTTATTTTCCCACACTTACATTAATATACTTTTTTCTTCAGTTATTATAGTTACATTATGTATGTACAAATGTGTGAATGTAGCCTGTTGAGTCTGTTTTGGTTGGTTGTGTGTATATGGCTTCAGAGCTGATCCTTTTGTATTGGGTGACCAGCTAGGGGGCTTATTCATAGGAGAGGTTCATTCTCTTTCTGTATAGTCATTGGCTGCCTGCAGTTCCTTGTCTAGGGGTAGAATCTATTGAGATGTTCTATTGTCTTTGTTCAGGCTTCATTTATGTACCCATTTCTATGAGTGATTGTTTTGCAACAGACATCCTGGTATTCTGACTCTTCCAATCTTTCTGCCTCCTCTTCTGAGATGTTTCTTGAGCCATAGATGCAAGAGCATCTATGATTTATATGTGATGTAGATGTAGCTATTGGAGCTGGGCTTCCCATAATCCTTTGATCTCTAAATTGTGTCCGGTTGTAGTTCTCTGTGATGATTCTCATTGGCTGTAAAGAGTAGTGAGTGATACATTTACCTGTGGATATAAGGATACAACTTAGAATGTGATTAGAAATTATGTTGCTCTAGCACAGTTATGCTATGTGGTAGATTCTCTTCTAAGACCCATGACCTCACTGCCCCCGGGGAATTTGACTAGGTCCTAGAGTAGGAATGATTTTCCTCTGGTCGAGTGGACTTTAACTCCAACTAGACAACCATTGGTTACCACTGACTCGGGAGTGCCATTTACTGCACCTTTATGGATATCTTGCCTTGCTGGTGGTGGTTGTGGTTCATAGGTATCACTGCTGGGCAGGGCTGTTAATTGCTTCCCTCCTTGCAGCTTGCATAGCGTTTTCTGGTAGCGTGGAAGCTAGCCACAGAAAGGAAGCTTTCAGGTTAGATACAGCTTGAATAGTCTGAATCCTGTGTGTTAAAAGTAAGGTGCAGTCTATGGCCATACTGCCCTGAACTCGCCCGATCTCATCTGATCTCAGAAGCTAAGCAGGGTCGGGCCTGGTTAGTACTTGGATGGGAGATCACCTGGGACTACCGGGTGCTGTAGGCTTAAAAAAAAAAAAAAAAAAAAAAAAGTAAGGTGCCTTCAGCAAGAGACTTTCCTTCAGCCTTTGAGAGGTTTCCAGGGCAACAACAATATTTTATGTTGTTTTGGAATTTCTTGGACTGCCATAATTTTCTTATTTTACATTTGCCTAAAATTATACCTAATAAGCATAACTGCGTTTATACATATACACGCATCATATACATGTATCTATATCTAATTTCTATCTCTATATCTTAAAAGAAGTTATGCCATTTACACTGACAGTGCTTCTCACAAGGACCACAGACTCACAAACCCCTCAGCCCAGGCAGGAGAAATCTCCTTTTGAATGGAGGAGAACATTTCTTTAGAAAATATCTTTGGTAGGAATATTCTTATCTCAAGAGTGTGCCTGCTCACCAGTAACTGAATTTGATACTTATACAGCCCTACAACATTTTCTGATGTACACAATGACATCGAATTCTGCGGTCCATTTTCCTTAAGCACTTATTGGAATGTAAATAAAAGTAAACAGGGCTTGGTTCTCTTTCCCACGAAATCTATTCCGTGAAAGTGCATAGGATTAGCATTTATTTCTCACAGACTCGGAGGGTTTAGCGGGGAAATAATAGTGTTACCCTGATTGCATTACTCAGGTCATTGATTTGGGCTCAGTTGGCACAATATATTCATGTCTGTTGTTTTAGAAGATGACATCACTGACGGTGTCGTGGTCCATACAAAGTAGCGGGCTGGAGAAAATAATCCATGCATAGTCAGTAGTCCTTTGTATACAAACTGAAGCTGTTTGCTGGCTGGTTATCTTGCAGCCTCCCTAACACTTTTAGTAAAAAGAAAATGAAAATAATCTCACATTGTCTCTGATGGCTGTGTTACAGGGGCTCCCATATTGGTTGTCTTTTGTGTAGTATTCATAAGTTGAAATGTTCATGCCTGCACCTGTATGTCACTGTAACTATTGAGTCTGTATTCAATTCAGATTCCAATTTTACAAATCGAAAGGAACATTGCTATAGAGACCCAAGCCGTGGTCTGGAGTAAGTGAAACCTTGGGTGTTTATTTGTATGTGAGTGCTAGAGATATGAGGAACTGTTGCCAGTAGGATGTATAGTTCCCAGGGTTTTTTGTGCAACAAGGAACAACGGGAAGCCCTTTCTGTGATTAGATAGTGTTTGGTTGTTAATGGTTAGTGTCTCAAAAATCACCAGTTACTTTTAACTTTGCCATTGGGTAAGAATTTCTTTGGCTGAGAACTTTAGTTAAAAAAAAAAAAAAAAAAAAAAAAAAAAAAAAAAAAAAATCTGTCTACTTATTCTTTTCTTCTGCCTGCAGAGGGCAGTAAGGAGTAGACATTAAAGAAAGCAGGTTCTGTGTTTTATAAAAACTGTTCCCACAATTCATGGAAGTAGGACATGCAGGCGATAAGAGAGCAAAATTTGAATAAAGCAATCAAGAGTAAAGAAAGTTAAATCGCATTAGAAAGTTACACTAGAGTACATTTACTAGTTAAGATGGTAGTTTTTGACTGGAATTCTGATATAGTACATAGGGTCACTTTGTTTTTTGAGACAAGGTCTCATATTTTAGGCTGACCTCAACTCACTATGTACCGGAGGATAACCCTGAACTCTTGATAGTATTCCTGGTCCTCCTGCTCCTACCTCCTGGGTGTCGGGATCAGAGGTGGGCTTGACCACTCCTAGCTTATATGATATGGGGGATTGAACCCAGGGCCCTGTGCAAGCTGGACAAGTGCTCTACCAACCGAACACCATCCCAGTCCTTCGTCTTCATTTTCAAAAGTCAAACAGTCATGTGCATCCCACTTGACGTCAAGGTGAAACAGGTTGGACAATTCAGAGATAAAGGGGAAATAAAGCATCAGGTCTGCTTTAGAGGACGACTGTGACACAGTGGCTGTAGGTCTGCAAGACTGTGATACAGTGACTGTATGTAGGTCTGCTTTAGAGGACAACTGTGTACAGTGGCTGTAGGTCTGCTTTAAAGGACGACTGTGTACAGTGGCTGTAGGTCTGCTTTAGAGGACGACTGTGACACAGTGGCTGTAGGTCTGCTTTAGAGGACGACTGTGACACAGTGGCTGTAGGTCTGCTTTGCCTTGTGAATATGTAAGAAGTTACTTTTGGGTGCTTAGAGATGTTTAAAGAGCACTTGCTACTCTTGGGGAGGACCTAGGTTTATTTATGAGCATCTACATGATGGCTTGCAACCACCTGTAACTCCAATTCCAGAGAATCTAATGCCTTCTTTTGGCTTCCTTAAGCACAGTACACATTTAGTGTATGTATGCACATGCAGGCTAACACACACACATATACATAATTTTAAAAAATAAGTATTATTTTAAAGGAAGAAAAAAATTACTTTTTGAGCAAGAATGATTTTCAAACAGCTATAATATTAAAATGAGCCATATGGATAATAAATCAATTGTGTGTGAATTCTATATCCCCTGTGATGGTGTAATAATTGATGGGGACTTGTTTTCAGTTGCTTAATTCATTCAGTTTGGTTATCCCACATTTTCCCATTCAAACGTAGTTCACAAACATGAGAGGTCTGGGAACCACTTCTAGAAGATCTTGTGCAGTTGACACCAAACTTCCTGATCCTGAAGAAGGAAAGATGTGGACAGGAAAGAGAATCTGCTTCCTAGTGCTCAGGGTAACCAGAGGTTTTCCAGGGATTTATCTCCAAAGTGAGCCTCTTACCCGTAGCTTTACAGGGGGCTGTGCTAATAAGAAGTGCAGCTGGAAATGGTACCCCCCGTTTTACAGAGAGTGGGTGGACTCTGCCCTTCCACCTCAAAGCCTAGAGAAGTTTTCTTTATCAGTGCTTATGAGAAATTGGTTCATGGGAACTAAAGTACATAGGACACTGGAATAGAATCGGAATTCTAATTCAGTTGTGAATAATAAGATGCATTGCTGTGACAGGGAGTGGAAAATCTTACACAGGGCATGATTGACACATCTCACCCTCCAAACACAGGATACATGAGCATATTCCTGACTGTCTCTATTAGCTTACTCAAAGCCCTGTGTATTGACACAGACATTAGCATGGCGCTTGGTGGATGAAGAATCAGAACAAAGAAGGAAAACTGTATTTCTGCGGTGAACACTTAACTATGACCCTAAGTGCTACCAAGGAAAAATAAGAAATTCACTGAGTCACATCCTTACAGAAAATGAAGTATCAGATTGTTCAGGGCAATTTCTTGATTAAAAAAAAAAAAAAAA
>NW_022196912.1:66885521-66887302 GCF_008632895.1 Mastomys coucha
AAAAAAAAAGAGAGAGAAAGAATGTCTCGATACAACCCACAAATGAAAACAACTCCTCAGAGATAAGGCAGTTCCAGTATACTCACTGTACATGCACATTCTGCTGAAGATTTGTCTGTCACCTTGGTTTACTTCACAGGATCCTAAGAAATCCTCTCACCTGGGCATTTAAGAAGTACTGAATAACAGGATACCTCCAGGGCTAGGCTCTGTCAAGAGATATAGAGTAGTGTACTCTATATTATTGATCAGAGATGCTGTTATTAGAGAGCAAAAGAGCAAATGGCGAGGCTACTTTTTCTTCTTTTCTTGCTCTTTTAAAAACTGTATATGAGTATTTTCCCTGCCTGTGCACCTTGTGCATATCTGGTGCCTGAGGACCCAGAAGAAGGCATCACAGGTCCTCTGGCGCTAGAGTTAGCAAAGTCCTCTGGAAGAGCAGCCAGTGATTTTAATCACTGAACGATTTCCCCAGCACCCAAGGTTATTTTCCTTTATTGAAAAGTGAAAGGCCAAACCAGGACTTTGATTGGTTAACCATGAGGTTTCTACACATGAAAGTGACTTCAGGGACTTTGAAAGAAGCAGTTCTATGTTCACTCTAAGATACAAAACAAATTCTATGCAATGGCAGAAGAAATCTTGGTTTGGAAAGAAATTTCAAAGCATCTGTCCAGACAGGAAGCAGATGGCATAGTTTAGAGGTGTGGCCCAAGAGAGTTGAATGATGGGACCAGTAAGCAGTCAGGTGAAAGGTTAAATCAAACCAGTGTGGGGTAATGAAAGACCAGGACTAGAAATGGGAGGAAGCAGTCACCATTCTGGAGGACTCAGAGGAAGGGACAACTTCCTCAAGGCCGAGCAAGACCTGGAGCTGAGGGAAGACATTTGACAGGACCTGTGACCGTCCACATAAACGTGTGGCACTTAAACATGTTTCTCTCCTTCTTCCATTTGACTTTCTGTCATTTCTTCCCCTGACTGAACCCAGCTGGAAGGCAGAAAGTGGGAGTTGGTAGACCTGGTATAAAAGAAAACTATGTAGCAAGGAGTGAGTGGTTCTGAAAGGGCTTATGGGGATGATCCAGAGAGACATCCGCCCTGGCATATTTATTTCCACAGCAGGAGGAGACAAACACTTTACATTCCCCTCGCTTCTGGATACCCAAATATCTAAATACAAAGTGGCCATTTTGTAAAAACAGTTTGGTCTGTACCTATAAAGAGTAATTATTTATAGTTTAGGAATACAGAACAATTATCCACCGAAGTCAATCAGATAATGCTAACAAAACTATATTTATAAAAACGACAATTGAACGTTTCTGTCAAGTATGCGTCACATCAGCATCGCAGGGATGCTTTGTATAGTTTGATTTGGTCCATGAGCATTTCACTTTGGGAGATTTTTATTAATGGGCTGTTGGAAGGTAGTTGTCCACCAGGGGGCCTGGGAGCAAGCTGTGAAGGGCCCCTATGAATTCTGACCTCTAGACATTTGCCATCCGCGTGAAGACTCTGAGGGAGAGGAAACAGATTTTTATTTATTTGTATTTTCAGTGCTAGGGACCCAATCCAGACTTGGTCCTGGCAAAGCAAGAGTTCTGTCACTGAGCCACACCCACAGTGTTCCGCCACCAGGTCACACCCACAGCTTGATGGGCAGCAATGAGAGTTTGTGAGCACAAGTCCAAGGACAGCAGTTCTATCACAACCATCTATTTTTCTGCATGGTGGCTTCTTACTCTAGGCAAAGACTGAGGCGGGTGTGTGTGTGTGTG
>NW_022196912.1:66887503-66893985 GCF_008632895.1 Mastomys coucha
CCCCCCGTGGAAAAACGAGGTCTAGAAAAAAAAGGAAAAAAAACCGCAGCTCCTACTTTAGAGCTGAAAGGATTTGTAAAACAAGGTGGGGCGTAGATTTTAGTTTAGAATTTGATACTGACTTTTTCTATGTTGTTTAACTTCCATTTTAAACGCCTGTTTTATTATTGCATTTACTTGCTGATGTGTTGCTAGGTAGCATAATATTGCAACTGACTTTAACTCTAAGGCAATGATGTATGTCTCTGGCAATCTGTAGGGTTTTCCTATGGTGGGCTGATAAATTACCTTGATCTTTGGCTTTTTAGTTTATAGCGTTGTGATAATTTAGTAAAGCATGCCAGGATTTTTAGAGTATTTGCATATGTCTGTTAGCCTTTTCCCAAGCCAGGGTAGCTTCTTTTAGAATCTTGGCGCCTGTAACTCTTTCAGAAATAAAATTATGAACGACTATAAACTGGGCCAAAGAGATTTCTCTGGCTATGCTTTCAGTGGATGTTGGAGCTCTTGAGAAGTAGTTCTTGATCCTGTAGTGTTGTGTAGAATTTGTCTGCAACCAAAATACCTCCCAATTTGGTAGAGATTTCTATCCTCAAATTATTCCTCTCTGCGTGTAAAACTGTCTATAGTAGAATGCTACCCTGTAGATACTGAGTGGTGGGTTTTTGTTTGTTTGTTTTTATTTTTTGTTTGTTTGTTTTGCTTGTTTTTATTTTTGTCGGTTTTAGATCTACTGCTAAGCTCTTTTTCAGCATTTTTTCCTGACTATACCTCCATTCCATCTTTCATTTTTTTTAAAGGAATAAATTTGGATTTCAAAAAAAAATCGCAAAATTAGTATAGAGAGCTTTCAGGCATCCTTGCCCATTTTCTCAGTTTCCGACCAAGCCTCTCCAGTTACTACATTTGCCACAATTGAAGAATCTCTGAGTGAAGGAACTATCTTATATCGACTTAACTTCTTGTTCCACTTTACAGTTAATTGCCAAGTTTCTCTAAGGTGTAGCTTTAATTTAAAAAAAATGAATTAAAATAAAATGTTTAAAAAAAAATTCTACCTGTATGAATGTTTTACACCATGTGCATGCCTGGTGCTGGAGGAGGCCAGCAGAGGATGTCAGACTCCCTGAAGCTAGAGTTACAGATGACTCTGAGCTACCATGTGGGTGCTGAGAATTGAACCCAGGTCCTCTGGAAGAGCAGTGAGTGCTTTCAACTCTGAGCCATCTCTCTTCATCCTGGCCCTTCTTTTTTTAAGTGCATGCTTGCATATGTGTGGCTGGGTGAGCATGCACACGAGGCTGAAGGACTACTTCAGGTGTCATCCTCAGAAACCCATTCAACTTCTTTGAGACAAGGAGCTTGCCAGTTAGAATAAGCTGGTCTAGCAGTGAGCTACAGGGATCCTTCTGTCTCTCCATGATGGCTGGTTGTTGTCAATTTGACACAGGTTGGGTCATCTGGGAACAGGAAACTTCAACTGAGAAAATGCCTCCATCAGATTGGCTTCCTGGCAAGTGTCTGCTCTGTCCTGAGTCCGTCTGGCCCCCTGCTTCCGTAACAGGAGAAAAGGAACAACAAATAGGAGAATTAAAAATATTGCCTTAAAAAACAGAAGAAGAAGGCAAACAATTTCCAACAGAGGTAATCATATTTTATCTCACGGTACAAAAATGTCCACAGAGGCTGGAGAGATAGCTTGGAAATTACAGGCACTTGTTGTTCTTGCAGAGGACCTGGGTTCACTTCCCAGAACCCACATGGTGGTTTGCAACTTTCTGTAACTTCAGTTCCAGGTGTACCAGTGCCCTCTTCTGGCCTCTGAGGGCATCAGGCACACACATGGTATGCAGACATACATGTAGGTAAACGTTCTTACATAAAACAAAAATAAGTCTTTCTATGAAATTGCCTTCAGTGGGGATGGGTTGGTGGTGGTGTCTATATGCAGCCAAGTGGCTTGCTACTTGTTCTCTTACTTTTGCTCGCTCTCTCAGGCTCCTCAGTCGCTTCTGGAGGATGTTGTAAACACCCAGTTTGATGCTATTCTCTCTTTCTGCTTTTTAATTTCTCAACCTTTGCTTTTGGCACATTTAATAAACTCACACAGGCTTGAAACCCAAGGCGTGGCTATCACAGATCATTTTCCATGTGGGGCACCTTCTTCCCAATAAGATCTCCCTCTGCTTTCAGTTTTGAATTTCTGTGAACACAGAGTGTAATTAGGGCTGTTTTCACTAATGAGTGCAGGGATATTTACAGGAGCATGGCAATTTGCCAATAGCAACCAATGGTCTAATTTACCAATTACACTGGTCAAGAAAATGACTCTTGTTCCCCAGCACTTATTTATTGTCAATAGTTCTACAAATATTAATTGTTTTGCGTTTTTTAGAATTAAGCAGGAATTCAGGTAAAGAATGTTCAGGTAAAGAGTGTCTTGTTGTACCCCATCGGTAGGTTATATTACAGCCAGAGGGTAACTGTAGCTCATATTTGTCTTATTTGAACAGGATTGGCCAAGCTGGTCACTCATCTACTTCTTAGAAGACTAGCTTACAGCTTGTTCACACATTAAGTCAGACTACATTTTGTGGTGTACCTTGAGCTTGTAGGAAAGCTCAAGGGCAAACTCAAAGTATGTACAAAGGCAGCTTAAAGCAAACTTAACATTCAGGGCATCATCAACAATCAAAATGTACTTTATATATACCATTCTGAGAAAGTTTATTTACAGAATTTTTTAAGTAAGAAATTCTTTCTGAATTAATGAAATTGTATGGGCATTTTTGGCTTAGTTGTGTTGGAAGATGGCTGCTGGGAAGATGGAAATAACTACCGTTAACATGTCCTTACGGAATTGAAGGCTGACTTAGTGGGTTATCGTGGTAAGATGAGTCTCAGTCCTTGGCTTTCCTTCTTGCCTCCATTTTCCATCCACTGGAGATAAGGCAAGGCACTCAAGGGAAATGGCTGCTGGAGTCTGAGCCTAGGAATCAAGTCTCCTGTATGGCCCAGTGAGCAGTGGCATGAATGGGTGGAACTACTAATTTCTACAGCCCATGCAGACTTGAATAGGCACATTAGTGGTGTCTGCTAAGAGCCCAGAGCTCTAGAGGGTCTCTTGGAATCTTCCAGGTTACAGGGGGCACTTAGAATCACATTTTAGTTGACATGTAGAAAAATATAATGGACTACTTAAAAAATATATAGTTTTAGTTTTGAAAAAAATAAGCCTTTGAAGATGGCAACATGGATGAAGAAGGTGTTTGCAGTGCATACATGGCAACCTGAACCCAAATAAACATTGAAAGAGAATCAACTCTATAAAATTGCTCTTTGACTTCCATGTGCACACTGTGTCAGGTACACAAACCCTGATACTGTAGACCTACTGGGGTAGACAAGTGTGTGCAGCATCTCTTCACAGAAACAAAACCTGCATGAAGACATATATTATCCATTTGGTTGTCTGTCCTTGTCCTTTGACTTTTGAAGCTGGACTCAACTCCAGCTCATTTCTGAGCCTGCAGCCAGAGACCTCTAGCTGGTTGGTGATCTCAGGCTTTCTGCAGCTCATCTGATTCCTTTGCATCAGACTCAGCATTGGCGGCTCATGCATCCTTGCCTTTTCAACCATTTTGTCTCCCTCTGTGTGTGTGATATAGAATATGTAATCTGAGAGTAAGAATCAAAAATTAATACTTTAACAAGAGAACTGTGTTTACCTAAAGCAAAAAGGGAATATCTGGCCACCACACATGATGAACTATTATTATGTGATCCATCCTGACACTGTGGAAGGAAACAAACAAAGATTCATCTGTGTTTCTGACACAGCATGCTCACAGCACTTGCCATGTCTAAGTAAGGACATTCTCAAGACCCTACGCAAGAAAAAAAAGTTACACAAGTTAGCTGAGAGCTGCATTCTTATGTTTATTCAATTCCCAATAAACATTCAAGTCAGGTGATGTGCTGGGTGTGGAGATGTTTGAGGAGGAGTCTGCTCATTTTCTTAGTAAGGAGGAAGCTCATTAGAAAAACTCACTTCTTTCTAAACCATGACACTTTTGCCCTCCTGCCTTTTGGTGGGGGAAGGACGTGGCATTGAAAGGGTGCCTTTGCTTGGAAAGCTGGAGCTAAACTACACTGGGGGACTGTCCCCTAATTTAGGGAGAAGAGACAGGGCATTTAGTATCCTAAATTTGTCACAGGATGGCTTCTCAGGGTCGTATCACCTCTGGGTAGATTTTTCTGACTCAGCAGGCGAGTTTCTCATCCACACACTCGCTCCTCTCTCACTTCAAAAGCTCTTTTCTAGACAGACAGTATATTCCCTTTGGGGCCTACAAACTTTGCTTCAGGCTTGACCTCTAACTGTAGCTGTATCTTCTTTTTTCTTTCAGGCCACAATAAAAATGTCTAATATTTTAAGTATCATGTTGAGCCACTTCTGCTGGGTGTGAAGCTGAAAGAAACTCCCATCAACCTGTGAACGAAACTCACCCTTCTTAAAAGGTCTATTTGCATTTTAATAGCAACTCTTTAACACACATTAATTTCCAGTGTAAATTGGTGTTCATGGGGAGGGAAGGAGAGGAATCTTCTCCTAATTTTTGATGTGTGAGAGTTGCTATTCTCCAAGTGTTGGCAGTCTCTCAGTCAGTTTCCTCAGCGTGAAGTCGGTTAACCTCCGTCCTTGAAGTGATCCTTTCTAAAGGCTTTTGAGGTTAAATTCTGTGAATGTGTTTCAAGCACTTCCCTTAGCCAGTCTGTACTTTCTACATGGTGGCTTACAACCATCTGTAACTACAATTCCTGGACTGACGCCCCTTCCTGGCTTCCTCAGACATCAGCATATATGTTGTACATATGCAAATATGCAGTCAAACACAGCCTTGGTTAGGGTTTTATTGCTGTGAAGAAACACCACGACCAAGGCAACCCTTATAAAGGACAGTATTTATTGGGGCTGGCTTACAGTTTCAGAGGTTCAGTCTATTATCATCAAGGCGGGAAGCAGGGCAGCGTCCTGGCAGGCATGGTGCTGGAGAAGGAGTTCCAGGCAAACAGAAGATTGGTTTCCAGGCCAGTCTGGAGGAGGGTCTCAAAGCCCACCCCTACAGTGACACACTTCCTCCAACAAGAACACACCTACTCCAACAAGGCCACACCTCCTAATAGTGCCATTCCCTGGCCCAAGCATATTCAAATCACCACATACACTTCTATATAAAATGCAAATAAATAAATCCTAAGAATCACATGTGGACTGCTTCAACCCAAATGCCAATAAATGTAGAAGGAAATTACCAAGCAGTGATGGAGATGTGTGGAAACAGACCTTCACACAGTTCAAGTTGGAATTAATATGGTATAAATTGTAAATGGCTCCTAAAAACATTAACATGGAAATACTATTGGAACCGTAGTTATCTATTATGGTAAGTACCACAACAAATGAAAAAGAAAAAGGTGCACAGACTTGTAAGTAACATTATTTACAATAGTCAAAAGATGAGAATAGATTTATAAAATGTGTATTTATATACAAGGGAATGTAATACAGACATAGAAGAGAAGGAAGTTCTGAAATACTTTATTATGTAGATGAACACTATGATATTATGCATTCTCATAAGAGAAGTGAGCCAGATACAAAGGACAAACATGGATTCCTTAGTGGACTATGTATCCCCAGCAGGAGAGCTTGCAGAGACAAAGCAATCAGGAGACACTGGGGGTCTGGTAGTAGGAGGGAGATAAGTTACTTAATGCAAACAGAGTTTCGTTTTGGAGAGACAAAAATGTTTTGGCAAGAGGGAGTGTGATAGATAGAATTGTTGCATCTGGACAGTTGCTGGAGGACAACTGCCATGCACACTTTGCGTGACGGCGGTATTTGAGGCGTAAACTTCAAGGAAAGTAAGTCTCCTGCCTCCGCATTGTCACCTGGCACCCCAAACTCAGAGGTAGCCCAGATATGTCCTCGTACTTGTGTGCTAGGAGCTCACCAAGATATCATGTCTTAACAGCTAGAAAAAGAAAATTCGGACATTGCTCCCTGACCTTCACCAATGTTCCAAGGTCCTAGTTAAACCCTGTCTTGGAATGTTAAGCCATTCTAACTAATTGCCTCCAGCATTGTGGGTAGGGCACTGAAACTCAGGGAATGAGAGACTTATCCCAGGACAAGGTCAAGTAAAATCCTCATTCTCAGTCATGTACTACAGCTGAACCACTCCTAGGAATTAGCAAGAGACTGTCTCTACTTCCTCAAAGATTAGCATAGTGGGCGTTTTACCTAAGATGGGCAGGACCTTAACCTGAGAGTGTATGTGTGTGTGAGAGACTGTCTGCAACATTGAGCATTCTAGATTCAGCAGTCTGCATTCAGCATTCGGAGTTGCTCGCACTCGGACTAGAACCAGAACTTAGGTGGACTAGGGCTTAAATTCATGTAGTCTGTAGGCCTCCCC
>NW_022196912.1:66893997-66905344 GCF_008632895.1 Mastomys coucha
CCCCCCCCCCCCCCCAGCCCAGAGTGCTTGGGCCCGGGGGGTGCAGCACCCGTCGAGATTCAAGAGATTGAACATTCAACACTGAAGATTCAGCATTGAAGATTCGAGATTCGAGCCTCTACCCTCCTGCCGGTCCATGCGGCCTGAGCGTGTTCCGGAGCCCGGGGGTGCTACACCAGTTCAGAGGAGATGGCTGCTGTTTTAGACCTAGTGTGTTTTAGGTGGCCTCAGATGTACCTCGACTACTGAGCTGCCAGGTTTTTCATTTCTCTTTTGCAATGATTGTAAAAGCCTCATGTAATTTTTAAGAAATACATTCAGATAGAGCACTTCTTGTGTAGTGTCTATTTGTCAAAAAGCCGAATCCCGTGCACACCTGGCCAGAACCCATCGTCCCGCAGAACAAGGGACCCCGTAAGAAATCCCAGTCCGTGGCAGACAACAGAGCCGGCTCCTTATCTAAGAGCATGGAGGTCTCTGGGAACCATTGCTGGCTCACTCCTGTCTCTAGGCCTCCTCTCCTTTTCCAGATCCACCTCAGCGCCAGCCTCACTGTTCTCTTTATTTCTTCTTTCTCTCATCACTGCCAGTGTAGAGAACGCATCAGAAACACAGTGTAGCTTCAGTTGTGAGAGCTTGGGAGCGAGAGCCGTTGTCTACTCTGCTAGACTCTTAGTGCTTTCATTGCTAGACTACAGACTTCCGTGAAATCGGCTTAAATCTTAGATCTCAATTCATTCCTGTCTGCGACCTTCAACCGAGGTACAGATCTTCTTGGTAGGCTAAGGATGAGTTTCAAACTTACTACTACATTTTAGAAAGAACTTCTTCTGGAGGCTTTTGGGTTCATGTATAGATCCAGATGTAACGGGGAATTACCGGGTCCAAACCTGCTCGTTCTGAGCTTTAGTAGACAGAGTCCCAGAGAGGTTAATCATGATAAGGTTTTCATCAAACGCCCTTTCCACAGGTGAAGGAGTTGAGACCCTTGAAACTATCTGAGAGCTCATCCTAGGTTCTGATAACAGTTAATAAAGTAGCTGGGGTGAAAATAATGTGTACTAAAAATTCCAATGCACAGCTTGTGGGAATGATAGTGACTATATAATATCGCACAGAGGGAGCTGTCACACCCCGTGTAGAAGTCCCAACTGTGTCTCTATCTCTATTATAGAACTATCTGCCCCTCTCTGCACATTATCAGAGTCTCAGCCTCTTCGTATGTTAGCATAGAAAAGAACAGGAGTGCTCTTTTTTGGGGGGTGGGGTGGGATTACCCTTGTGGGGATGAAGTGAAATATGTCTAAAAGGCTCATCACAATGTCGGGCACAAGGCAAATATTGAATAAATGATGGTTGGGTTGGTATTGGCATTATGTAAGTTGCAGCAGAATGCCCACTTACAATTCCACTGGGCTGGAGCAAATGTATCCAAATGCCACAATTCAAGATATACTTCTGAATACTCTATTCTGTCAGATGGTGTGCGAACTGAGGCAAACAAAATAAATAATTCAAAGCAGTTGCCCTTAATATTTACAGTTATTGAAGATGATATCTGAACTGAGTAGTTGAGGGATGTTGGAGAGAGATGTTCCAGGCCTTAGAGACAATAGGTAGGCATACAGGCTCCTCAGCGACATCGCCCGCTTCTTCATCTCTTAATTTTTTAAAAATTATTTTCTTATGTACATGGATGTTTTGCTTGCATGTATGTCTGTGCACCACTTGTGTGCCTGGTGACCTAAAAGGACAGAAGAGGGTGTGAAAGTTAAGACTCTGGCGAGCCTTAACTTACTGGAGACCCCTCCCCCACTCCACCCCCCCACCCCACCCTCACTCCTGAGTGAACAACGTGGAACAGGGGATCCACACAAAAGCAAGAGGAATTTTATTGTTCCAGCATGCTGGTTGCTCTGCACACAAAGGAGAGAGAGAACGACCCAGCGGAGCCCATTTGGCGAGTTTTTATACAGTTTTCAGAGCAGCAGCCATTAGGCATAATGTGATTGGTGGAACAGTGTGACTTTTAAACTGATTGGTCTTTAGGGAATGAGGTAGCAAGGACTTCCCTTGTCTATAGGTGGCCAATTGTGGAATGTATCTACGTGCTCTGGGCCTCCCCCACCCACAGGTGGCCGAGCTAACTCCCCCCTTTTGGAGGGGAGGGGTACCTATGTGCTCTATGACCTTTCTCTTCCAGGGGTCTGGTGGAATTTTCCAAAGTACCTGAGCTGACCGCTTCAGATCTAGTGTTATAGATGGTGGTGAGCTACCATGTGGGTGCTGGGGATCTGACCAGTGTCCTCTGCAAGGTAGCCAGGGCTCTTAGCCCAGAGCCTTTGACTTTTCATTTCTATATAGTTCATACTGTGGTTGTATCCAACAACACAAATCAGTCTCCTAGGAGTTCTTGACATGAAATCACCTGACTTAATTAAAAGTGAAAGACGAACAGTCACATCACCAATGAAGCCACAGAAGGGAAGTCATTTCTTCAAGCAGCCTGTGTGTTTTCTACAGTGTTTGCATCATCTGGGTTAATAATTAATTGGAGGGAAACAGCACATTCTTGAGGAGAGTCTGGAAGATGTCAATTTTAGGTTTTCTAGTGATGGGAAGAAAAATTAAGCACTATCCCATTTTCTAATTATTTGTGGGTTTGGTCAGTTACACAGCTGGTCTAAATGCCTGTGTCTTCATTGATCAAGCAGCATAGGAAGGAGCTTTGAGAAAGCATTAGCCTAGTGGTTTCCAGCCTGACTGAGGAAGACATGGGTATCTGGAGAGTTTTGTTTGTCCGTCCTTTCCCCCCTCCCTCCCTGCTTCCGTGTGTGCATGCACACATGTGTGTAGGTCAGAAATCACAGTCAGAGCATCTTTCCCAATCATTCTGTACATAATTTTTTTGAGACAGGCTCTTTCAGTGAACCTGGAGGTTACCAATTTGTTTAGACTGACTGACCAGCAGACCTTAGGAACCCTCTCTTGTCTCCACCTTCCCAACACTGGGATTACAGGCTTGCATCACCGCTTTGTTTATTTGTTTATTTGAGACAGGTTTTTCTGTGTAACAGAGCCCTGGCTGTCCTCCACTTGATTTGTAAACCAGGCTGGCCTTGAACTCACAGAGATCTGCTGCCTCTGGCTCTCCAGTTCTGGGATTGAAAGCGTGTGTCATCACACCTGCTACACCTGGCTCTTTGTGAGTCCTGGGCATCAAACTCAGTTCCTCCTTGTACAGCAAGCACTTTACTGACTGACCCCCCTTCCCTAGCCCCCATTTTTTTTCTCTATCACATTCATAAGCAGAGTATAATCTTGTGACCACAGGAAAACACATCCTTTAAAATATTCGTATGAAAGCTATGACAAAATGTGGCTCGTAAGTGAAGCTGTGTGAGGAGATTTCTGAGAGCTTGAGAGAAAATGCCAAGTAAACAAGACAAGAGGCTGTGATCTCTATTCCTCTGTCACATGGGTTGTTCTTGGAACCTGTTCTCATGCCTCTGCCAGGAGTAATCATAGGAGTGGGTTGTACTTTAGATTAGCCATCCCTTTGCCCATTAGTATTCAGAATGATGTTTGCAAGCAAGGATTGTCTTTGTGAGTCTATAGCCTAAACTCATGTAGCTTTTGCTCGTATCACCTTGCCTAACCCTCAGGATATAGATTGTCTGATGCTCGGTATAAAGTTGGTTATCTCATGAGGCTTTAGTCTGCCTCAATTCCCAGCCTGCACATTGTGACCCATGGCCATTCGTAACTCCAGTTGTAGGGCATCCGATACCTTTTTCTGGCTTTTGAGGGAACCAGGTATGCAGGTGATGCACGGACATATGTACTATAAAAACACTCATGCACACAAAATAAAAATTAAAACAGACCACAGACGCAAGATTAAGTCAGAGTCACTGCAGTCATATTTTAATTAATGTAAAGAATATAATGCAAGGAATTTGAACTCAAAAACTCACCACTGGATAACAGAGCCTCCTTTCTAAAAGGCCTTTAGGGAATGTGGAGTAGCCTTCTTATTTATAAATGAAGCATTTCTCTTAGGAAAAGGGTGGGCTGCTGTATCATGAGTGACTGAAGAACAAAGATGGGATCCATTTGGAGAATACTAGTCCAGTATGCACAAGACTCTGGGTCTAGGCTCCAGCATGAAAACAAGACAAAGCAAAACAAACGAAACCACTTCAAGTCCAAAGAGTGATCAGGGAAGTAACCTAGTGAACTGCACAGCAGCTCTGTAGTGCTGGCGTCAGATATACACTACATCTCGGACATACCTTACATCTCAGACATACACTACATCTCAGATGTACACTACATCTCAGACATAAACTACATCTTGGACATACACTACATCTCAGACATACACTACATCTCAGACATACACTACATCTCAGACATACACTACATCTCGGACATACACTACATCTCAGACATACACTACATCTCGGACATACACTACATCTCAGACATACACTACATCTCAGACATACACTACATCTCAGACATACACTACATCTCGGACATACACTACATCTCGGACATACACTACATCTCGGACATACACTACATCTCAGACATACACTACATCTCGGACATACCTTACAGCTCAGACATACACTACATCTCAGACATACACTACATCTCAGACATACACTACATCTCAGACATACACTACATCTCGGACGTACGCTACATCTTGTCTCTTGGCTTCACTATGTCTGTAAGGCAGGGCCTTGGCCACAGTGTTATCTTTTTTTTTTTTAAAGATTTATTTATTTTATGTGTATGAGTACACTGTAACTGTACAGATGGCTGTGAGCCATCATGTGGTTGCTGGGAATTGAACTCAGGACCTCTGCTTGCTCCGGCCCTACTCACTACTGCCCCTCTTGCTCCAGTGGGCAGCAGATCTCATCACAGATGGTTGTGAGCCACCATGTGGTTGCTGGGATCTAAATTCAGGACCTTCAGAAGAGCAGTCAGTGCTCTTACCCACTGAGCCATCTCGCCAGCCCCACCATCTATTATCTTAAGAAGCCTTAAAAATATACCTGACTCACTGTATCTGTTGTAATGGCATACACATCTAAGAATGTAAGCATGTTTCAAGAAAGATGCTGTACCACACATTCTTTTTGGTGAACATTCCATTTAACAAGGTTATCAGTTAGATGTGGTGGCACATCTGTGAAATCCCCATATTTGGGAGGTGGGGAGAAGATGGTCAGGAGTTTGAGGCCATCCTGGCTAAATGAATCTCTGTCTTAAAAAACCAAAAGTTATATGTGTTTTTTTATGTCAATAACTAATGGGTTAATAAATATACAACTATAGCATCATTTTAATAGCTATCTTTTTGTCTGTTGAATGCTATTTTGAAGATTGACTGAGATTAAAATATGTGGTGTACAATATTAAAATTGCTGAGTCTAGCCTTCCGGTCCCACAACACCCAGAGGAAGCTCCACTCCCAGGCACTCTAACACGCCCAGGATCAGAGGTGAGGAGGACACAACATCTGTCCCAACACTGGGAGTAACTGGGACCAGCAGGATCCAGGCACGTAGGAACTCACAGGCCAGTCCAGTGGCTCGGGTTGCTTCCGGTCTCTCTGGGCTGGTCAGTGCCCTGAGCAGACCTTGGGCACAAGCTCCGCAGCCAGTCCCACAACACCCAGATGAAACTCCACTCCCAGGTGATCTAACAAGCCCAGGTTCACAGGATCCCAGAATCACAGGATCACAGAGATAGCTTGAATCTGATGAGTTCTGACACAACCAGGATCACAGGAAGGACAGGCTGCAGTCAGATTTAGCAAGGGCAGGTAGCACTAGAGATAATCAGATGATGCTGGGTAAGTGTAAGAATATAAGCAACACAAACCAAGGTTACTTGGCATCATCAGAACCCAATACTCCTACCATAGTAAGTCCTGGACACACCATTACACTGGAAAAGCAAGATTCAGATATAAAATCACTTCTCATGATGATGATACAGACTTTAAGAAAGACATAAATAACTCCTTCAAAGTAATACAGGAGAACACAGGTAAACAGCTAGAAGCCCTTCAAGGGGAAACACAAAAATCCCTTAAAAAACTACAGGAAAACACAATCAAACAGGTGAAGGAAATGAGCAAAACCATCCAGGATCTAAAAATGGAAATAGAAACAATAAAGAAATCAGAAAGAGAGACAACCCTGGAAGTAGAAAACCTAGGAAAGAAATCAGGAGTCATAGATGCAAGTATCACCAACAGGATACAAGAGATAGAAGAGAAAATCTCAGGGGCAGAAGACACCTTAGAAAACATTGACACAACGGTCAAAGAAAATGCAAAAAGCAAAAAGATCCTAACCCAAAACATCCAGGAAATCCAGGACACATTGAGGAGACCAAACCTAAGGATAATAGGTATAGAAGAGAGTGAAGATTCCCAACTTAAAGGGCCAGTGATTATCTTCAACAAAATTATAGAAGAAAACTTCCCTAACCTAAAGAAAGAGATGCCCATGAACATACAAGAAGTCTATAGAACTCCAAATAGACTGGACCAGAAAAGAAATTCCTCCTGTCACATAATAATCAAAACACTAAATACACTAAACAAAGAAAGAATTTTAAAAACAGTAAGGGAAAAAAGGTCAAGTAACCTATAAAGGCAGGCCTATCAGAATTACTACCAGACTTCTCACCAGAGACTATGAAAGCTAGAAGATCCTGGGCAGATGTCATACAGACCCTACAAGAACACAAATGCCAGCCCAGGCTACTATACCCAGCAAAACTCTCAATTACCATAGATGAAGAAAACAAGATATTCCATGACAAAACAAAATTTACACAATATCTTTCTACAAATCCAGCCCTACAAAGGATAATAGATGGAATAACCAACATAAGGAACAAAACTACACCCTAGAAGAAGCAAGAAAGTAATCTTTCAACGACACCACACAAACCTAATTCCATCTCTTACAACAAAAACAATAGGAAATAACAATTACTTTTTCTTAATATCTTAATATGAAAATTAATATTACCAATATATCCTAAGTGATCGAAATCCAAAAATATGAGGAATTAGAAATTTATTGACTATCATCCAATGGTCTCTCTAATTTGGTAATTGGAGAAATACATCCAATATTATACAATCCATATACACTTGCAGTTTGTTTGTTCGTGACAGTGTCTTGCTGTGTACAACATAATGGTCTTGAGATCTTGCTTCTCCTATATCAGCTTCTCTATTAGTAGTATTGTTTATTTCATGTTTTACAGTATACTATGGTTTTCAGAACAGCTTACATATTTTAAAAGTATTTATATACCCAAAAGAAATGTAGACAATTAAATTGAGTTGTAAGAGAACAACAAAGAGTAAGACTGAATTCTTTGCTTGACGTTTGTAACTCTTGTATCAAGTTACCACAATAAGAGCCAAGATTTTAAGCTCTACTAAATACAAAACAAACAAATAAACAAAGCCACTTTATATAGTTGTGTTCATTTAAGAAAATATTAGTAATGATGTATTATTTTGAAATATACAATTAATACATTTGGAGTTATTTAAAATTTATATTGAGAAAAACATGTATTTTCAGTATTGCCATAGACGAGAATCTACATAAGACTGTTAAATTGATTGTTGTTTTATATCAAACAACTTTTATAATATTCATTTTTATTGTTATAATATTTTATAAAATTTAAAGAATATGGCAAAAAAAAAGATATTGTATGTATCGAAGGGGGGTCTCTGGGAGGAGTTGGCGTACCAAAGGAAAACAAGAATGTGATTTAATTCTACTTACTTAAAATATGTTTTTAAATGTTAACAAATTCAGATAACTTTTCTCATTATAATGCAATAAAGCTTAAAAAAAGGTTCTGCAATTTGGGTTTCACATAAGATGGCTGCTAGCTGGCCTTCCCACACCACTCTTTGTGCAGGCAGTTTTCCAGCTTCCTCAAAGGAAGAACTCTCTACAGCAGTGAGAGAGAGAGCAGAACCAGAAATCCCGTGACATCACCATTGTCACTGGAAAGCAGGCAGCTAAGGGGTCCACAAAGAGGATGGAGGAAACAGACTCACTCTTGTCATGGAGGATGCAGAATATTGGAGATAACAGACTCTGTCAGGTCAGGAAGCAGAATATTGAAGCCTTTTAGTGAAACACAGGCGTACTTTCTAGATCCAAGACCTAGGACACCAGGTGATCCCAATGTCAAGAAAAACTGAAGAGATGATGTAGGGAGCACAGAGGTTCTAGTGCTCACAGATAAGCACAGGGAAGCCAGTAATGTTAGACACACAGGGGTTGTCTCTTCAAAGGAAGAATCGTATAATCTCTTTTCCACCAGAAGGCTTGCAGTGTGTGTGGCCAGTAGCCTGGTGACTTCTGTGCTAAGATGTGGCCAGGCCACATCAGGCTCCCAGGACTCTGATGTTTATCTCACTCAGGCTCCCCAGATCCTTATCTTGAGCATCGTTCCTCAGTCAATAGAACTTTATGGGGGATGTCCCACGTACTTTACAAATGTGGGTGGAGGTGGTTAATAGCCTGGTGACCTTTGTGCTGTCTGCATGACTGAGACCACACCAGATCTACCCCAGACTCTTAAGGTGTCACATGTAGTCAATCTATTGAACCCATCTTTATGGAAGAGGCCACATGTACTTTACAAAGAATTTCAATGTAACTATAACTTAAGCTTTCTGGTACACACAGGATTGAGATAATTATCGTCAGAAACCCCTTTTCCCAAATTGTGCGAAGGTTTAAATATGCCTAAGACAAACTGTCTGGGGTCATCGTTTCAATATTGGAACCAGTCTCAGCTACTGAGTCCTGTTGAACCGGATGACCTCCTTGCCTCACACAGAACAGCGCCCTGCTGGCCTTCTTGGTTGCAGAGACCTCCTAGGAGAGCTGTTCCCAGCAGAAAGTTACCTTTTTTTTCTCTGCAAGTCTTTTATTTCTAGCACCTTGGAGGTGTTTGTGCCCTCCCTCGTGGAACAAAACTTAGCTAATGACCTCCCACTTTATTGATATTATGAGAATGTGAAAAGTACTCTAGCTTGCTGTTTGAACGTGTCTGTTTCTCCCACTGACTTGCATTTTAAAATAGCTCCTCTAATCTTCCAAGTATAACTTTTATAAATGTTCTTGGCTATGATTCAGAACATCACAGTGTTTCTTGGGCTAGTTCTTAGCCTCTCTCTAAATACCATTGTACACAAATGCTCTCAGAAGGTTGGGGGGGTTGCAGAGTGTCCCAGTGACTCAGCCTGCACCCCCAAGTTGCCTGAGGAAGGCATAGGAGAAGAAAATTAGGTCTACCTGTGTCATCAAACATGACAGAAGTAGGAAAGAAGGCTGCATATTTGGCCCCTTAGGCTCCAGGCCCAATGCTTCTTTAATGAGCCAACGGATGTCCCAGTTCCTCCACAGAGGTAGCCACTGATATAGCTAAATGGCAGTTATTGATAGCCTCGTGTATGCCGAGTACTGTGCTGTCACTGTAGCTAAAGAGATAAACCAAAGAGGAATGACTCCCAGATTTTGGGGTTTCTGAATTAATGGTTGTCTTAGTTACTTGTTCTGTTGCTGTGGTGGAGCGTCATGGCCAGGGCAACTTACAGAAGAAAACACTTAGCTGGGAGCTTACTTATGGTTTTAGAGGTTTCATCTATGACCATCCTGGTGGGGAGTATGACCACTGCTGGAGCAGTAGCTGAGAGCTTACGTCCGTATCTACAGGCAGTGGGCAGAAGGAGAGAGCCATCCTGGGTTTGTCAAGGGATTTCAAAACTTCAGAGCCCATGCCTAGTGACACACCTCCTGTGGCAGGGCCATATCTACTAATCCTTCCCAAACGTTTCTCTCAACATTCAAATATAGGAGCCCATGTTGTTACCGTCAAAGTGGCAAAAACATCAACGATGATGCAGGTGACAACTGTGCTGACCGTTAGCAAGGGACATGGACCAGGAGCAGCGAGTCTGGGGTTTTCCCAAAAAAGGGACATTTGAGTTGAAACTCAGTGAGCATGGGGTCCTGGTACTGCCAGCGAACAAAATACCTTGCAAGAAGTCCCCATCGAACAACAATATGAACTAACTAGTACCCTCAGAGCTCCCAGGATTTCAACCACCAACCAAGGACTGCACATGGAGGGGTCTGATTGTTCTGGCAGCATGTGTATAGTAGAGGATTGCAAATTCGATCATCAATAGGAGGAGAGGACCTCGGCCCTGTGAAGGTTCTGTGCCCCAGTGTAGGGGAATGTCAGGGCCAATAAGTGGGAGAGGGTGGGGTGGCAGGCATGGGGAGGGGGGAGGCAACAGGGGTTTGTTTTTGTTGTTTTTGTTTCTTTGTTTTTTTTGGAGGGGAAACTGGGAAAGGAGAAATTTACATGTAAATAAAGAAAATATCTAAAAAAAAAAAAAAAAAAAAGAAGTCCCCATCGGCCTCTCCATGTTTGAGAGTGGAGAGATGTTCAATATAGGTAGAAGGTGGAGGGTTAGTGAGAGGGAAGAGGCACACCGATGCATGGCTCACAAGGCCAAGCCATCCAGGGCTTTGGAGCCATGTTAAGTATATTGAATTTTTATTTTTAGAAACTGCATTTCTAATTTGTGTGTATTTCTGTGTGTGTCTCTCTCTGTCTCTGCCTCTTTCTGTCTGTCTCTTTGTCTCTGTCTCTTAGTGTACAGTATGCGTATGACCCCACTTTTCTATGTATGTGTGTGTAGTATGTATATGACTTTTGCACATTTGTGCTTGAGGGCCAAGGGAGAACACCATCGTTGTCCCTTAAGGCAGGTCCCTCCCAGAGCCTGAAACTTGTATTTTTCAGCTGGGCTATAGACAACAACCCCAGTAATCCCTCTGTCCCCTGTCTACCTCCTATAGTAGGTAGGACAAACTTGTGCTACAAGTTTGGACAACAGTGTGGCCAGCTTGTTATATAGGTGCTGAGATCTGAACTCAGGTCCTCATGCTTTATGCAGCAAGTGCCCTGACCACTGAGCCATCTCTTTAGTCCTAATTGTACTGCATTTGGTTTTGAGGGTGAGTAGAGGGAAGAAAATATCATGTGCATTTGCCTTCTGGCTCTGCTGCGTCAAAATGCTACAAGTTACATAAACAATAGGCACGGATTATTCTTACAGCTCTGGGGGCTTAGATCAAGATCACATGACTGGGTTCCTTTTCAGCTTCTGTTTAGTTTGCAAATGGCCTCCCTTTTGCTGCCTTTTAAGATAATTTGTGAACTTCCTTCCTTCCTTCCTTCCTCCCTCCCTCCCTCC
>NW_022196912.1:66905354-66999179 GCF_008632895.1 Mastomys coucha
CCTTCCTCCCTCCCTCCCTTCCTCTCTCCCTCCCTCCCTTCCTTCTTCCCCCTCCCCCCTCCCTTCCTTCTTCCCCCTCTCTCCCTTCCTCCCTTCTTCCCTTCCTCCCTCCCTCCCTCCTTTCCTTCCTTCCTCCCTCCCTTCTTCCCTCCTTCTCTCCCTTCCTTCCTTCCTTATCCTCCCCTCCTTCTCTTCCTTCCTTCCTTCCTTCCTTCCTTCCTTCCTTCCTTCCTTTTCCTTTCTCTGTGTACCATATACCACAGCATAATGTGGTGTTCAGAGGACAGCTTGTGGCACAACCTTCAGTCACTCCTCTCCTTCCACTGTGTGTGCTCTGGAGGTAGAACTCCGTTGTCAGGCTAGGCAGCAAGTGCCTTTACCCACCGAGCATCTCATCACCCCACCGTCCTTTCACAGGGCCTGCTCTTTGTAAGTGAGCCCTCCTGGATCTCTGTAAGCCTGAATAGTCTTTTTAAATTTTTTACTTATTTATAAAGACATCAGTTAGGGTGGCCTAGTGCTCACCCCAAAGGCTGCACTTTAACTTAGCCACTTCTTGAATGTCCCTGTTTCTTAGCGGTGCCTTGTTCTGAGATACAGTGGGTAGAATTCAACTTATCTGAACTGTGTGGAAGTATGATTTAGCACATAACATCATATACATGGGTGACATACAAAGAATATACTGAGGGGTCAACTGTGGAGATCTCAAGGAAATATACAAGGAGACTGATAAACCAAGGAAATGTTAGAGACAGAGAAAGGCAACAGGCGTGAGAAGCCTTTTCTGGTGGACATATATGGGGCTGAGGGGTAGGAGTGCCAGGCGCCACCTAAGGCTTTGACTTCTGCATCTGACTGTGGTCCCGTGTATTTAAAGAGCAAAAAGAAAAGGAACCAAGGGCTGGTGGGGAAGCTGAGGGTTTTGGTTCTCCTATTGTTGAATTTGAGGTAGTTTTTAGACATCAGTTGATGAGGAGGATGTTTTACTGGAAGCCAACCTCTGTGAGACACTTGGAGCTGGGCTGAATTATGTGGTATACGACCCTTATGATTTGCTCTTGATAGGTCTGTAGCTCTTTTTTTTTTTAAAACATGCTTTGACATTCTTAGAAATTCAATCTTTCCTAAATTTGGGTTCCATAGCATCTTGTAAAGTCTGCAACGTGTTTTTGTGGTGTAGCTGATGTTGGCTACTTTGTGGGTTCTTTCTTCTTCCACCCTTTCAACCCCCTACTAACACTAACTAGATAGGAGAGAAACAAGGAAAGAGAGGAAAGGAAAGAGATCCTTGAATAAAGTTAGGGGTCAGAAAGGGGTGATGTTATCATTTGGCTGCTTCCTGCTGATTAGGGGCTTTGAGTTCCTTGGGGCAAGTTTGGTCTTCATAGTCAGGATATCTAATTTCTTCTTGTTTCTTTTTCATGCAGGACTACTTAACCCCAATCAACAGCAACTAGCAACAACCAACTAATCAACCAACAACCCATACCAACTCTTGTGGCCCTATCATTTATATACACTTTGAAGAGGCCCCAGTATTCAAAATGTCACACACTTGCAGAAACTATCCTCAGCTGGCACAATCAAGCCCCTACTAGAGCATGAGGCAAATCATAGTCAGCTGCTGTAGAAAATCTGAAGCATCCCCATACCCCATATTACCCTGAGACTAAAATGAAAACACATTCTTATAATATTTGTGTTTTTTAAGAAACCAAAATTCCAAAATTGTCACTACACTGTAGTAACAACTTTCCATAGTTAGCTTGACCTAAGTATTGTAGAGTGCCCAGAGAAATTACCTAGTAACCATTACTCTCTTTTGAAGATGAAGTCACTTCTTAAAAAGTGTTAATTTATTTATTTATTTATTTCACTCCATATTTTATTCACCCCCCCACCCTCTGAACAGTTCCACATTCCATACCTCCTCCCCACCCCTCTGTCTCCATGTGGATGTCCCTACCTCCCCCACCCCACCTGATCTCTAAACTCCCTGGGACCTCCAGTCTCTTGAGGGTTAGGTACATCATCTCTGAATGAACACAGACCCGAAAGTCCTCTACTGTATGTGTGCTACTGTATGTGTGTTGGGGACCTCATATCAGCTGGTGTATGCTGCCTGCTTGGTGGTCCAGTGTTTGGAAGATTTTGGGGGTCCAGATTAATTGAGACTGCTGGGCCTCCTACAGAGTCACCATTTTAAAAAATTTTTTCTTCCTAAATATTTATTTAGTAAGAGAGTATCTTAGTTAGGGTTTCATTGCTGTGAAGAGACACCATGACCAAGGCAACTTTTATAAAGGAAAACATTTAATTGGGGCTGGCTTACAGTTTCAGAGGCTTAGTCCATTATCATGGTGGGAAGCATGGCAGTGTACAGGCAGACATGGTGCTGTTGGAGGAGCCAGGAGTTCTAAATTTTGATCCAAAGGTAGCCAGGAGGAGACTGTCCTCTGCAGGTAGCCACGAGGAGGGTCTCATCCTCACTGGGTGGAGCCGGAGCATAGGACAGTGAAGCTCCTCTACACAGTGATGCACTTACTCCAACAAGGCCACATTTTTGTAGAAAGCACATTCAAACCACCACAGAGGGGAAAATCTCAAACTAAAAATGGAATCTGTAAAAGTCTGATATAGATATTAAAGGGAGGTCCTTTCGTGCCTACACAAAGCCTAGGACAGATTGCTTCGGACTTCATGAACTCTTTGTAAGAGGAAAGGGTATGACTGACAGATAGGAAACAGAAAAAAGAGTAGGAATCAGAGTGTTCTATAGCAACACGTTCACAGTCACTGCAGTGCAGTGCAGCACTGCAGTGCTGGGGATGAAGGCAGTGCCTTGAGCCGTCTGGGGCAGACAGGCTGGGTTGGAAGAGAGTCAGGAAGAGCTGGGTCAGTTTTGGTGAGAGACAGGGATTACTGTGAGTAACCCCCTCCCCCATTACCTATGTGTCAAAGGTGACTGGTTTTCTTGGTTTTCCTAGGGCTGATGGTTCCTAAAAATCTGAATTTCAGTTTTAAGACTTAGAAGGCTCCAGGGAAACAGAAATAATTTTGTCACCCTAGAGAAAGAATCTGAAGAACGTAGGTCTTCAGTACTTTAGTGGTCCCTAGAAAAACTTCAGCCTACAATAAGTAAATGTGCCTATGTGATTTGCCATAGCCTTCTTAATAAAGGAGCTACCTTAATTTGCTTTATTTCTTAATGAAGTACATAAATTATTATCTTAATGATCAGAGATTATTAGAGTGATCACATTACAAATTGCCCAGGAGAGCTCACGCTTATGGCCCTCACTTCACGTTGTTAATCGTATCTTCTTTGTTCTCAGAAGGGGCCTAATTAATTTGGATGACAAGTTGGAAGACCGCTGTCCTGGTTGTGTGTGTGTGTATGTGTGTATGTGTGTATGCGTGTGTGTGTGTGTTGACTTGACACAGCTAGAATTATCTGAGAAAATGAACAACAATTGAGAGAATGCTTCTATAAGATTGCCTGTAGGGTATTCTCTTGATTGATGATTTATGTGGGTGGGCCCAGTTCTCAGCAGGGTGTGGGGTATTCCATCTCTGGGTCCATGGTCCTGATGACATAAGAGAATAGGCTGAGCAAGTCATGGAGAACAAGTCAATGAGAGCGTATGGTTTCTGCTTCAGTTCCACCTCCAGGTTCCTTGGCTCTGACTTGGGAGTTGTAAGATGAAAGAAACCTTTTCCTTCCCAAGTGGCTTTTGGTCATGGTGTTTTATCATTGCAATAGAAAGCAAACCAGGACACTCATTCTGCCTTTAACAAGATGGCCTTTCTAGTTCTTAAACGAAACTACTGGTTTTTGATCTTGGCAAAACATGACAACCTTATTCCCTGAGTTTCATGGTGTGCTCTTTTGAGATGAGTCTCTAGTTAACCATGTTTGACAAAAACATGCAAACCATATTCTGTTTAGAAGTATTTAGTCACCATTCCACATATACAGCCAGAATGTTTTGTAGACACAGAGCTCCCTCTGTAGCTTTTCATACTCGACCATCTCACTATTTGATGAACTATCATAGAGTTTTAAATGTTGCTTCTAAAAATTTAAACAATTTTTCATACTCTGAGTGAGCAATAAAACCAGAAGTTGAAAGGGGAATATTATATAAGAGCCAAGAGTCAACACTGATTAAATTAAGTGGAAAGTGGAGGGAGAATTAAGAATTACCTAATTAAAGAAAAATTTTCATTTTCTTTTTGACAGTCTCATGTAGGCATTAAAGCAATGTTACCTTTTTTACATGTACGTATCTTATTTTATGTGTATGAATGTTTTGCCTCCAATGTGTATATGTGTACCACATGTTTTCCTGGTGCCCTTGGAGGTCAAAAGAAGACATCACATCTTGTGGAACTAAAGTTATGAATGGTTGTGAGTCACCATGTGACTGCTGGGAATGAAACCTGGGTCCTCTGCAAGAGTAAAACAATGGTTGCTCTAAACTGCTAAGCTATCTCTCCAGCCCCTAAAGCAGTATTTTTCTGAGCAAGGAATTAGTGATGTAACATATACTTAAACAATTACTAATAGAAAACAGAGGGTATGTATGGCATCTAAAGAAATTGTGCCAAATAAAATCACTTTCCATACTATGAGACATCAGATGTGGTTCACACCTTATAATGAAATTGAATGTTTATCCTCACATGCCATGCACATTAATACTACTGTACACACCTTTTCCATTTTAATGAAAGTCACTGACCACTAGGGGGAGAAACATGAAAAGCTTTGCAAAAATTTCATACATACAACAGGTGATTTAAATGCAAGTAATGAAGTGTGCTGACTGTGGAATATAGATCCAAGGGAGGCCATTAGCGCACAATACTTGTAGGAGAGGACTTGCATCTGTGAAATCCAGTGGACATAACGTAATAGAATGGTGCATGGTGCAAGGCTGATCGGCTTAATTATAGCGTGGTTTAGCCCGTGCCTTTGACTAAGGAGCAAGTACAAAAAAGGTAACCCATGTGATTGGTGAGTGAAGAAAGAATTAAGAGCTCCAGGTTTCAGAGGTGGGGACAGTGGCAGGTAGTTGAAATGAATACAATCAAAACAATCTCCCTGCACTTCACAGTAAATGTATTTGATAATTAATACTTAATATCATAAATATATCAATCTTAAAAAGTGATAGGAATCTATTTGCAAGTTTCTTTAATCTTAAATAATTTACGTGAATAATTCACATCAATAAATGAATTTATGAAGATATAATTACCTGAAATCTTGTTTTTTTGTTTTTGTTTGTTTGTTTGTTTTTAGAGACAGTTTCTCTATGCAACAGTTCTGACTGTTCTGGAACTTGCTTTGTAGACCAGGCTGGCATTGAATTTACAGAGATCTGACCACCTGGGATTGAAAGCATGCACCAGTACTCCAAGGCCTAACTTAATTATATTTTTATCTTCTTTTAGTTAGAAAATGTCCTTGGAACCTTTTCAAAACAGCCTTTCACACTTGTGTTCACTTTGATGAAACGTTCCTTCACGCGTGTGCCCCAGCAAAACACCATCCAACCGACTTTCCAAAAAACCCTCAAGTTTCCACTTCAGTGGTACGCTTCAACATGATACTTCACTGGTTTTTCTGCTGGGTGAGGAATGGTCTCTGTCCTTGCTTCTGGATTCGGAGATGTGTAATATAGCTTTAACAGGAGTTGAATGTCAGATTGTTTAGAATTAGAAAGCAGATAGGCCAATGTACAGTGCTTGAAGATATCCGTAAGTCTAAAGTCATAGGATGCGATCACCTAAACACGATTAGTTCAGGAAAGTGCAAGAGCCCAGACTGTATCACTGTATCCTTAACGTGATAAGACAGTGCTCAACCACTGAGCCACACTCCCAGCCTCCAGTCTTTCTTTTGTTATTAATTCAGTTCTTCAACAGTTGTATACAGGTATATAATGCATCCCAATTAACTCTCCCTTCTCTTTTCTTTTCTTTACTTCATTTATTTACATTCTAGTCATTGACCCCCCCTCCAGTGGTCTCCCCCTCACAGATCCTCATTCAATTTCTCTTCCTCCTAGCCTCTGAGAGGATGTTCCTCCTCCACCAGACCAGACCTACCCCTCCCCTGGGGCCTCAAGTCTCTCGAGGATTAAGCCCATTTTCTCCCACTGAGGCCTGACCAGGTAGACCTCTGCTATATTTATGCTGAGGGACTCCACTAGCTCGTGTATGCTCCTGGTTGGTGGCTCAGTCTCTGGGAGCTCCTTGGGGTCTGGGTTAGCTGAGACTGCTGGTCTTCCTATGGGGTCACTCTCCCCTTCAGCTTCTTCAATCCTTCTCCTAAATCAACCATAGGGGTCCCCAACTTCAGTCCAATGGTTGGGTGTATCTGCATCTATCTTAGTCAGGGCCTCTCAGAGGACAGTCATGTCAGGCTTCTGTCTGTAAGCACATCATAGCCTCAGTAAGAGTCAGGCCTTGGTTTACTGCCCCCCTCCCGCGCCCCTCCTGCCCCCCTCCTGCCCCCCCATGAGATAAATCCCAAGTTGGGCTGGTCATTGGCCCACCTTTCCTTCAATCCCTTCTCCATTTTTATCCCTGAAGTGCTTTTTGACAGGAACAATTCTGGGTCAGAAATTTTGACTGTGGGTTAGTAACCCTGTTCCTCCACTTGGGGCCCTGTCTATCTACTGGAGATGGACTCTTTGAGTTCTCTCTCCCCAACATTGGGCATTTTGGCTAAGGTCATCCCCACTGAGTCCTTAGTGTCCTCCCAGGTCTCTAGTACTTTCTAGAGGGTCTCTCCCCCTTCCATTCCCTGAGGCTGTTTATTTCCATTCATTCTCTTGATCCTCTGGGCTTCTCTCCTGTTCCCCATACCCCCCATACCTGATCCTGTTCCCCTTTCTCCTCCCACCCAGATCTGTCTCTCTCTCTGCCTCCTGTGATTATTTCCTTCCCCCTTCTAAGGGGGATTGAAGCATCCTTACTTGGGTCTTTCTGCTTGTTATGCTTCTTATGGTCTTTGGCTTGTATCCTGGGTATTCTGTACTTTTTTTTTTAATTTTTATTTATTTATTTTTTTAGCTAATATCCACTTATCAGTGATATACTATACATGTCCTTTTGGGTCTGAGTCACCTCACTCAGGATTTTTTCTAGTTCCATCTATTTGCCTTCAAAATTCAGGATGTCCTTGTTTTTAATAGCTGTATTCCATTATGTAAATAAACCACATTTTCTGTATCCATTCTTCAGTTGAGGGATATCTGGGTTATTTCCAGCTTCTGGCTATTATGAATAAGACTGCTATTAACATGGTGAAACATGTGTCCTTGTGGTACGGTGGAGCATCTTTTGGGTATGCCCAAAAGTGATATGCCCAAGAGTGATATAGGTGGGTCTTCAGGGTAGAACTATTTCCAGTTTTCCGAGGAACTGCCAGATTGATTTCCAGAGTGGTTGTACCAGTTTGCAATCCCACCAGAGAGAATGGGCAACCTTGTCTTGTCCCGAATTTTAGTGGGATTGCTTTGAGTGTCTCTCCATTTAATTTGATGTTGGCTGTTAGTTTGCTACATATTGCTTTTATTATGTTTGGCATGTGCCTTGGATTCCCGATCTCTCCAAGACTTTTGGGTATGATATGTCTTCATTTCATTGAATTTTATAAAGTTTTTTGATTTTTTTCTGTATTTTTTTTAAGTGATTTGTTTCTTCCTTAAGGGCTTCTACTTGTTTGCCTGTGTTCTTCTGTATTTCTTTAAGGGAGTTCTTTATATCCTCCTTAAAGACCTCTATCATCTTCATAAGATGGGATTTTAGATCATTCTTGATTTTCAGATATATTGGGATATCTGGGGCTTGTTGTGGTAGGGGACCTGGTTCTGGTGGTGCTGAATTGCTCATGATCTTGTGCTTGCCTCTGGCCATCTGGTTATCTCTGGTGTTAACTGGCCTGAGTGTCTCTGACTGTAGCTGGTCTCCTTGGAGGCAGACAGGTTATAGGTTGTGGGAGGGTGTTGGGCCCTGGTGGAGAAGCAGACCAGAAGGAAGGTGGAACGCAGCAGGGCGGGTGGGTCCTGTGTTAGCTGGGCTCTGTGTCTTTGGTTCCTGCGGGTGGCACACAGGCTGTAGTGTGTGGGCATCTTTTTTCTAGCCCTATCATCTCCTCATCTCTATCAGTCCCTTTCCAAGACTCATGACCTTTGGTTTTCTTTTGTGATCCACTTATTTTAACCAAGGCCATCTAAGTCCCACTGGATTGGGACTATTCATTGGAGTCTGGTGAGGCCATAAGTAGGGACACAGTGATAACTTCTCCACTCCCTGAATATATCTTTAGCAAATAGTTCAGCAGTGAGGGCTAGGGCTCATCTTCCCAACCTCCCCTCTAATCCTACCTAGCTATTGACTGGCCCAAGGCAGGCATCTACAGTTGCTATGAGTTCATGACCACAATGGCTGTTGGTGACATTTCATAGCCCTTCTTCTCGTTCTCTAGATTTTGCATTCTTTCTGATCCTCTTTCTGCAAGGTTCCCTGAGCCTTCAAATGCCAGAGCATGAGAAGGATCCAGAAGATTAGAGCATATTGCCAACGTTAGCATGAGGCAAAGCAGAGCAATTCAGGAAAGGGTGAAAGAGAGGTGGGGCAGGTTGAGTCACTTAGTTTAGAAAGGAGTTTGAGCCAGAAAAGCTGAGTCTAAACCAGCCAGAAAAAAAAAATAAAGGGGGGGGGAGCTTCTTTAGCAGTTAAGTCTCAGATGCTGCAAACATTCTAGGCCTAGATAAGATTGTACTGAGGTTGGAAGCTTCAGGGACTAGGCCAAGGTTAGCAGATAAGGCAGTAAGCCTCGGAGAAAACAAACTACAGGAGTATAAAAGTTACTTTTACATTAAACGCAGTAAGAACAGGGCAATAATGCTGGGCAGAAATGTAATCAGTAGGTACACCTCAACCACATATTTATTATGGAGTAGTAATATAGCTTACCCTCCTGGAATCTAATTGAATTGATTTTAATATGCTAGTCTATAATAAAGCTTCTTTTGCTATTACACTAGTATACTGGTATTATGAGTTGTTCCAAAGCTTCTGAATTATTCAAAATAAGGTTTAAAAGCACATTCAGGATTTAGGTTTTAGATTAAGGCTTAGACCTGGAGGTAAAGCTAAAAGAAAAAAAAAAGAAAAAGAAAAAGAAAAAGCCTAGAGGCTCTTTTGGCAAACAACATCAATATTTTATTACGTTTTTATTTACTAAATATTAATTCAGTTCATGTTTATAGCCATCATTTTATAAGTTGTAATGGTCTACATGGGACCTTGGAATTTTGGAGAACACGGGCAGTAGCTGCATATTCTCTGTCTACTCCTACGCATTGGTGTAAAGGTGGCTCTGGGCTACTGTGTGAGACACAGGGTGAGATGCTGTCATTAAAGCCCAGTTTGGCCCGCAGCATCCTATCTACTTGAACCATTCATTTATTTATGAAACAGAGTCTCATTGCTTCGCCTAGGAGAGACTGAGCTCTTGATCCTCATGCATCAGCCTCTCAAATAGTCTGCATTATGTATTTATTATACAGGGTATGATATCATACTTCTCTCCCCAAAATGGATTTAGATATCCTTCAAAAGTGGGCTACAGGGGAAAACCCTGGGTTTTGGCCGTAACAGTTGCCTAGCTACTTCTCAGGGACTTGAAGGCTGCCTTTGTTGGAAGCGCTGCCTCTTCATTGGCTGCAGATGCCTGGTGGGTGACTGGAACATGGGAGAAGTGTGATGGTCTCTCTGGTGTTCTATTCCTCTGACTTCTTTGCTGCTTCAACTTTGGGGTCAGATGCTCCTCCGCTTTGCAGGTAGACAAGTTGTCATCAAGAGATCACTTAACCTAGATGACTCTGTCTCCCTCCTTCTGCACTTAAGACCTAGGGAGCCATCCCGCTGGAAACAGAAGACTGAAACATGTAGAAGGAAGAAGCAGCTAGTTTCTGTCTAGTCCCAGGAAACACGTGATCCTTCCTCCTCTTCCCTTGCCTCCTTGCCTCACTTCCTTTTACCCTGTATCTGTAACCTCCCAATTGCCCACAGATGGTCGGGATCATCTGCAAGTCTACCGCCCATTTCTGTCCCTCACTAAAAACAAAGATCTTCAAGACTCAATTGATTCTGACAGGGAAAGAACCCAGTGTAGCCTCAAGAATTGGCAACAGTGGAAAGACCAACACCTAAAATCGGTAATATAGTAAAGATACCATGCACCAAGATAGATATTAAGTCAGCTTTGAGTCCCCTCATTCTACCATGGAACTGGCTGATGCAAAACTGCGGGTCATCCATCTATGGCGCTCCAGTTCAGCTGCCAGCTGCAGGCATGAACCCTGGCGTCCTCCTAGTCACTGAGAAAGTTTACTTGTTTCTATGAGACGTGTGACTCAGCTGATAAATATGAATTGCATCTGGATTTACACAATAAAAATTTATGAAAGTTTGCAAACTTGCTATTTGTCAGCTACATTTAAATAGAGCCCAGAGAAAAGTGGTATTTCCCTTTTGGGTAATCCCTGGGGTCTCAGTAAGAATCATATGCTGCTGAAAACCTCGAAGTAACATTGTGAGTTGGGGTTTCTATACCTTGCTTATGTTTTGCTCCCTTTTCCAGAATTCTGGATTTTGTCCTTTGGGATTTAACACAAATTCTCTTAGAATCATTTCCTGGGCACTCTCACTTCATCCTGGCCTAAATGTTCCTTGTCTATGTTCCTAGAACATCATGTACTTAATTGTACTGTGAAGTTCTGGGATGGTCTTCCTATTTGCCTGCCTCCCTGTAGTTTCAGGGCAGTCTGTAACACAATTCATTTATCTCTGATACTCTAGAGCTTAACAAGATACCAGGCCTACTAGTCGTCAGTGAGTATTTGTTGAGAAGATAAGGCCTTGAAGTCTACGTCAGGGTCTTCTTGTCTCTTTCCTTCCCTCCTTTCCTCTGCTGCGCCTCTCTTCTCCTTGTCTCATCCCTTTGTCAATTTCTCTCGTGCTTGCCAATGGCTTCTACTGCCACCATTCATCTGGGTTGGGAAATAAGTTTATTTTTTGCTTCAAGTTACAAACCTCTGGAGAGTTGTTTAATGGTTTGAATTTTAAATGTTCCTCCAAAAGTCCATGCTTTGCAAGCTTGGCCCCTAGTTGGTAGCCCTATTGGTAGTTAGTGGGAATTTTAGGAATTTAAACCTATGACATTTTTGTTTTTGTAAGATTGAGATTACTCTCTACAGAGTCCTTTCCCTACCCTTTCTCCTTTTCATTAAATATAAGGTTGGGAATTTAGTTCAGTGGTAGAATATTTGCTCAGCAAATTCAGTCTCCAGCAGTTGGGGAAGGTAAACTCTACTTTTCAATCGTGGTCATTTTATTATGACATGAAGCATTTTAATGTCATTTAATAGATACTTTACCTATTTCTGGATAATCAGGTAATTTCTGGTTACATTTTTTATAAACCACCCTGTGGGGAAAAATGTTCATATGCGGGACCGTGAAAAACAGTCTGTGTTTTGGTTGAGTGAGTCTTAACTTCCAGAGACCCAGTGGAAGATTCCACAAGGGATGGAACAGTGGAGACACGTTCCCAAACATTAATGCTGGCACCACAAGCCCTCACTCCATTATTCTGTGGCTAGACAATGCCCAAGCTCCCAGCATTCTGGCTGGACTCCACCTCTAGTCAACTGACCACAGTCAGGTATGCCCCACCACAGACAAGTAGCCAGCCTACCATATAAGGGGCGGTTTGCTCCGCTCCTTCTCTCTTTCTCTCTGTCTCTCTTCTCTTTTAACCTCTTATCTTAACTCTTCCTTCCCCCTCTCTCCCCGTGGCCATGACTGGCCTCTACTTTCCTATCTTCTCTCTCTCCTTTCTATAATAAAACATCTTACCACCATGGATTGCCTCGCATGCCTGCTAGCGTCCAAACCACTGGGCGGACGCTTCCGCTGTCTCCCGCCCCTCCCCGCCCCCTCTCTCTCTTTGGCCCCAGAGCGGACTGAGCTGCTCTGGAGCCCCCAATTCGTTCTCGGCTCCTCTGCGGTGTCCAGCGTCATCTGCGATGCCCAGGGATTAGAACCTGCGTCCTTGGCCTCTGTGAGGCCCAGGGACCCTCCCCTGTCCCCTCCCAGGACTGTGATCCAGACGCCCACCTGGCAGAATGGGGCGAGCAGACAGACACCCCGCGTCAGCCACCTAGAGCACCCAGAGCACCGGACCTCTGGCAGGGCGCAGGTCATTCTCTCCCATCCCTTTCATTCCCCCACTCATGAATCTATTTATTTCTAGTTATGTTCTTAAGATAAATCCCTAAAGTTATTTGTTCCCTCTCGGTGAATATTTTAAGATATATTGACATATATTGCCCAACTAACAACCAGATGTGCTAAACATCCATCCACCCATTTGACAGACATTTATTATTGCATCATGCTTGGCATTGTGTAGGAGTTAACGTTATAATAGAAATAACAAACTCAGGGCTCTTGCTACCAAGGAACTCGTTCTCTGCTGAAGGACATGAGATAGGACAGAGCAGAGAAGGAGATTTTGTTTTGGTGTTCTGAGGAAAGCTCTGTTAGCATGGGGTGGTGAGAGTGAGGGAAGGATTTTCTGCAGGAGCTTGTTTCTCTGCAACCTGAAATACTATGAAGGCACCAGCCATGCTGGGAGAGCACTGATTTCTAGGGTGCAGGAGAATGGCAAAAAAATGAAGTTAAGAAGAGAGGCCAGGGCTGGTGAGATGGCTCAGCGGATAAGAGCACTGACTGCTCTTCCGAAGGTCCTGAGTTCAAATCCCAGCAACCACATGGTGGCTCACAGCCATCTGTAATGAGATCTGGTGCCCTCTTCTGGTGCATCAGAAGACAACTACAGTGTACTTTGGGCCGGAGTGAGCAGAGGTCCTAAAGTCAATTCCCCACAACCAGATGAAGACTCACAACTATCTGTACAGCTACAGTGTGTACTCATATACATAAAATAAATAAATAAATCTTTAAAAAAAAAAAAAAGAAGAAGAAGAGAGGCCAAAGATGAAAGGGCCAAGTCACGATTCTCTATTAGTTGACAGGAACCTACTAGAACCAACCAATTATACCTTGTGTTGTTTATAAGTATCACCAGATACTTATAAACCACATTTTGTTGATGTGTATATAATTTTTTGAGACATTGTATCTCTATTTCGTACACACTATTCTGAAACTCACTATGTAAACCAGGTTGCTCTAGAATTTACAGAGATCCTCCTGCTTCTGCCTTCAAGTCTTGGGATTAAAGATGCATGCTACCATGCCTGGCCTTGATGTATACATCTTTACTTGAGGGAAAATACCTTGCTGTGTAGTCCAGGCCAACCTCGAAGTCACGATCTGGCGTCACCTCTTGAGTAGTTCCACAGTATCCAGTAAGCATCTACATTTTAATAGATCTCTCCTAGACACAGTCTCCTTAACTCCAAAAATGCACCCAGGTTGGATTTTGGGCATTGTGGTTGCAGGCATTTTGTTGTCTCAGGTCACATTTTTATCACTTGTGGCCTACAGTTTTCATACAGGGTTTCTTCTTAAGTTTGTCCTCTTTCATTAATGGCCAAAGGTCTGTGAATAAATACACCCAACAGCTATGCGTGAAATATGGTTAATTTTTTTCTTCACTTAAGACTAATAAAAACCGGGCTGGTGAGATGGCTCAGTGGGGAAGAGCACCGACTGCTCTTCAGAAGGTCATGAGTTCAAATCCCAGCAACCACATGGTGGCTCACAACCACCCGTAATGAGATCTGACACCCTCTTCTGGTGCGTCTGAAGACAGCTACAGTGTACTTACATATAATAAATAAATAAATCTTAAAAAAAAAAAAAGACTAATAAAAACCTGCTTGACCATTTTGTTGTTGATGATTATATCTCTAATAGCAACAGAATTTGTTGAGGCAAATTTGAAAATATTCAATTCAAATGTGATGACCACATCTTCATTTTCTAATATATGTGATTTTATATATAAATATATTAGATTTTCTAGTGCATAGTATAATAATTATATAATACATATAATTACAGGTTATGGATATATGAATATGATAATACCATATGGTCAATGAAAATAGTTTATATAGAGAAGGAATTAATTTCTTCCAACCTTCACAGTTATATTCAAAATACATATTTACATTCAACAGTAGAAGCAGTTTCCAAATCTCCATTCTTGGCTTTGATGAGTTTATGTTTTTGTTGAGTCAGAATCTGTATTTGCATGTGTGTCTATCCTTTGAGTATTGTGCATTGATGTTGCAGAGCAGTTTAAGACCTACATGTATTTATAAATGAAAAGAATATTTATTCTTTTGGGGCCTAGATGTTACTTATTTCTTCCCATCAAGTAGGGAATGGTCTTTTATTAGAATTTAGTTTCTTTAACAGATACTCAAAAATAAAACAAGATTACAGTGAAGAAACATCCTTCTAATTCTTTGTCTAAAAATGTGGCTCTATACAATGGTATCCTGATTGTTCAGTTTGACAAGATATGTTATTGCAAGCAATCAGAACAAACTATCTTGCATAAACTCAACAAACACTGAATGTTGCAGTGTTCCAGCACCAGAGTAGGCACTGTGATGGCAAAGAAGTACAGTGTAATCCTCCCCCGCGCCCCCCCCCCCCGGGCACTTACTGCTAAACATGGGAGACACAAAATGGGGTTGGGCTGGGAGTAGATCTGGGACACTGACACCTATGGGCTATTTCCTATGACTCAAGAATTGTGTGATGCACTTCCATACAAGTCACTCATGCATCACTAACCTCACTATTGTTCGCATGTTTTCCAATATCCTCTTTCTTACTCCTCAGGCGCTTACCTAGTCTTCAAGTCTCTCTTAGTCTCTGTCACTCTTAGCTCCTACAACCAGGCAACACCCAATTTCCAACTTCCTGGATCCTTCCAATGAGCTCCTGATTAGCCTCCTTTGCATCTGCTCCCTTCCTTTATTAGCCTGTACAAATGTCTTCCACATTTGAAAGAGAATGCATGCTCCACAATGCAAACATCATTAGTTGAATCACAGTTTGGAGCAAGTAGCAGAACTCACTTAGGAAAGCAGAAGTGGTTGTTGTGGGGAGAGGTCATTTATCATTGTGACTGCAGTGGTTTTGAGAACAGGATGCAGCTGGGTCAGATGAATCAATGGGCAGAGATTATAGTAATTTCTGAGCATTGTCTTTGTTGCTTTATTTCTTTCTGAAAATCAATTTCTTCTTTTATCTATGTAAGAGAAAATGACAGCCAGCCTAAGCTTGAGTTTTCTTTAACTGGAGTTCTCATTTCTTCATTGGTTCAGATCAGATCCAATGAATGAAACCCAAGGGTTGTTACACTTAGTCAGGAGAGATAAAGGTCACCTTATACTGACCAGGGGGAGCCCATCTACTAGACTTTACAATTCTGAACATATATGTACCAAACACAGATGCTCTCAATTTCACAAAACAAATACTTCAAGTTACAATACACAGTAAAAATGAATGATTTCAGTACTCCACTTTTTTTAAAAAAAGATTTATTTATTATTATATGTAAGTATATGTAAGTAGCTGTCTTCAGACACACCAGAGGAGGGCATCAGATCTCTTTATGGATGGTTGTGAGCCACCATGTGGTTGCTGGGATTTGAACTCAGGACCTTAGGAAGAGCAGTCAGTGTTCTTAACAGCTGAGCCATTTCTCCAGCACCAGTATTCCACTCTTAATAAGGTTTCCTGGACAAAAATAAATAAACTTTGGAGCTAAATTACACCATAGATCAAATGGATTATATATATACATATATATATATATACATACATATATGAATATATATGTGTATAATATATGTATACATATATATGTGTATATATACATATACATATATATCTAAGTGCCTACATTTTATATATATATATGTATGTGTATATATATATATATCTATATATATGTATATATAAAACATTTCACCCAAACACTGCAGAATGCACATTCTTCTCAGCGGTTCTGGAGATACTTTGAAAGAGAGCACATATTAGGACACAAAATAAGCCTCAAGGAATATAAGAAAATGAAAAACTTCTTTTATTCTATATGACAACAATGAAATAAAGCCAGAAATCTACAGCAAGGGGAACTACAGAAAATACATAACTCATGGAGATTGGATACTTTGTTATTGATTGATGAGTGTGTCATTGAAGAAATGGAGAAGTAAGTAAGTATGTTCTTAGAACTGCATGGAAATGATTATACAAGATACCCCAACCAACAGGCAATCCTGAGAGGAAAAGTCATTGCTCTAAGTGCCTACATTATAAAATCAGAGACGTTATGATGAACCATATGACTTGGAAAGGCAAAATCAAATCATACCCCCAAATAGTAGATGCAAAGCAATAAATACAGTCAGCCAACTATGAATGAAGAAAACAAAAGGAGTCAATGAAATAGAGTTGCTTCTTTGCAAAGATAAGCAAGGTTGACAACTCTCAGACAAATTAATCAAAAGAAAGAGAGCTAAGACCTAAAATAATAATTAGAAATGAAAAAAACAAAAGACTTCACAACAGATGCCAATATTCAGAAGATCCTAAAGACATGTCTTGAAAGCAGATACTCTTCCAAACTGGAAAATTTAAAGGAAATGAATGAAAGTTTAAATGCATATGACTTGTCAAAGTTAAACTAAGATCTATAACAACTCCACAAATAGTTTAAATAGGTCCATAACAAGCAATGACATTGAAGCAATAATAAAAATAAAAGAAATCTTCCCATTAAAAATGTCCAGGACAGATGGATTCACAGCAGGTCTCTACTAGAACTTTAAGGGAAAAAAAATAAAACCAATGTTTTAATTTATTCAGTGCAGTAATTTACATGAGAAAGGCCCCCATAGGATCATATATTTGAATTTTTGGTCCCCAGTTGGTGGAACTGTTTGGGAAGGATTAGGAAGTGTGGCCTTGTTGGAGAAGGTGTGTCATTGGGAGTGACTTTGAGGTTTCAAAAGTCCACATGATTTTCCAGTCAGCTCTCTCTTTCACTGTTGTGTTTCAAGATGTAAGCTGTCAACTGATCTAGCACCATGCCTGCCTGTTGTCATGCTTGTCTTTGACACTATAAGCCTCAAACTCTTTCTTCTGTAAGTTGCCTTGGTTATGGTGTCTTATCACAACCATTGACAAGTGACAAATATATTCTGTAACTAGAAAAGGAAAGGATCCTTTGTTCTTGCCCTACAAAGCCAGCAAAATCAGATTGGGATACAGACAACACCAAAAACTATAAGATAATCTTCATTATGAACATCTGATACAAAATTCTCAGTGAAATGCTTTGCAAACCATATTCACAAACACATCAAGGAGACAAGGAGATGGCTCAGCTTGTGAAATCACTTGCTGTGCGCCTTAGTTAGGCTTTCCATTGCTGTGACAAAACACCATGACAAAAAAGCAAGTTGGGGAAGAAAGAGTTTATTTGGCTTACACTTTTATATTAACATTCATCATTGAAGGAAGTCAGGACAGGAACTCATGTGGGGCAGGAGCCTGGAGGCAGGACCTGATGCAGAGGCCATGGAGGGGTACTGCTTATAGGCTTGCTCCTCATGGTTTCTTTAGCCTGCTTTATAATATAACCCAAGTTCACATATTGACACTATGGTGGGCTGGGTACATTCTTTAATCAAGAAAATGCCTTTTGGTCAATGTGTTGGAAGCATTTTTTGAAGTTCTGGATGACGCTGGCTGTGTCAATGTGACAAAAATAAAAAATAAAAATCAATCCATAACCACAAAAGTCCTATTTGATAAAAACTTTAAAACACCAATATGATATAGATTCAATGCAATCCCTCTCAAAATTCCAGATCTGCTCTTTACAAAATTAGTAAAGGCAATCTTAAAGGCAATCTTTCTATGGAAGCACAAAATACCCTGCAGATAGTCAAAACAACTCTGAGCAAAAAGAAAAATATTGGAGATTTGATTTCAAGTTACATTACAAAGACATAGCATGGCATAAATAGCATGGCATTGACTCCCCAAAGGCCAGTGAGATAGATAGCTCAGAGAACCCATGTACAACTCAATGCAGCTCCAGTCATCTGTTTTTCAAACTTAAGTTATTCTTTGACAACATCCTGAGTCTAGGATTTGAACCCAGGACATCAGGTGAGATATGCATCTGTTCTACCCTGTGCTACGTCCCCATTTCACTCTTTGACAATTTCATATGTAAATACAATACATTCTGATCACATGCATCCCTCTAACATCTTTTATTCTCTTCCTACCTGCTCTTTTTCCTTCCTCCCAGTGCCCATCTTACTTTTAGGTCTTTTGTTGTTGTTTTGTTTTGTCTTGCTGCAACACACTGGGTTTAACCAGGGCCACTTGCCTGAGCAAGACCATGAAGGACAGGTTCACCAGATCATGAGTGACTCACTAGCAGCCCCCTGACTTTTTTACAAGATACTAAAATATAAGTTGTAGAAGAGAGTATCTTAGGCTAATGGTGCCAGAAAAACTAGTTGTCTGCAGGTAGAAGAATGATACTAGATTTTTATCTCTTGCTCTGCACAAAAACAAACTCTATACTAATAAAAGACTTCAATGTAAAACCAGAAATTGCTAGGTATAAATGTAGGGAGTGTGCTACAACACACAGGCATAGGACTTTCTAAATAGAACACCTTTCATCTAGAAAGTAAGGCTAACAATGGAAAGATGGGATCTAGGGATATTAAAAATTTTTCTGTACAACAAAGGAAATTATCAGCAGAATAAAGAGAGGTAGTCAAGAGAAAGGGAGAAAATCTTTTCAGTTATATGTTTGTATTAGCTAGTGTTCTCTAAAGGACCAAAATTGATAAGAAGAGAGAAGAGAGAGAGAGAGAGAGAGAGAGAGAGAGAGAGAGAGAGAGAGAGAGAGAGAGAGAGAGAGAGAGAGAGAGAGAGAGAGAGAGAATACATGTATATATGGATGAGGAGGTTCTGGGTAATTCAATAATGGCTGTCTTGCTGCAGCAAGAGGATAGATGAACTTGGCCAGCAAATGTGAGAATAAACAGGCAAAAATCCAGCTTTCTTCTTCCAGATCCTTTTAGAATGGCTGCCACCAGAAGGTGTGGTCTTCTCTTTCAAATAATCCGATTAAGAAAATCCCTTAGAGGACTGCCTAGCAGTTTGGGTTTTTGTTGATTTCAGATACAGTCGAGTTGAACAGCCATCACATTCATCTGACAGAGGAATGGGATCTAGGATATACAAACAACTGAAGAAAACTAAATATCAAGAAAAAACCCAATTTTAAAAAGAAAAGGACTATGGAACTGAATAGGGAGTTCTCAAAGGAAGGAATAGAGATAGTAAACATTTTTAAAAAATGTTTAACATCGTTAACCACCAGGGAAATGCAAATTAAACTACTTTGAGATTTCATCTGACCCCAGTCAGAACAGCTACTACCAAGAAAACAAATGACCACACATATTGGGGGTGATTTGGGGACAGAATCCTTATTCGCTGTTGGTGAAACTGGTGTAACCACTACCAAACTATGAGAAAGTTACTCAGAGAGTTTAAAAATAGAGTTATCATATGACTGAGCTATACCACTCCTGGGCATATATCCTAAGGACTCCATATCCTACTACAGAGATGCTTGCATGTCCATGTTCACAATAGCTAGGAAATGGACTAATTCTAGATGCCCATCAGCTGGTGAATGGATTTTTAAAATGTGGGACACATACATAATGAAATTTTATTCTGTTGTATAAAAATATGAAATTGCAGAAAACTGGAAGAAACTGGAAAATATTATGTTTAGCAAGGCCCACCAACACAAATATATGTTCTATCTCATATGCAGATCCTAGCTTTGAGGTTTCAGAGTTCTGTGTCTCAATTGGAATGATTGTTTGTACAGGCCAGGAAGCAAGAAGGGAGCCATGGTGAGGGGAGATTCCTGGGGTGTGTGTGTGTGTGTGTGTGTGTGTGTATGTGAGAAGAAGTACTGTGGAGAAGGAGGTGGAATGTTTTAGAGCTGGAAGGTTGAAATACTACTGTAAAATGCTGTCTTTCCGATGTGTCATGGTCTTTGCGATGATGATGAACACACATCAGCTGTGGGTCACTGCAGAGTGGGAAGCAGCCGCAGGCCAGCAGAAGCCGAGGAGCATAGCAGGGGAAATGGAGGGTGAGAAGGATCGTGAGCTTTATAAATGTGTGGAATTACCAACATCTAAAATAGACACATTTACTCCTAAACATGTTGTTTCAATGCTACTATAAGCGAAGTTTAAAATTTTCATTTTGGATTGTTTATAGTTAGCATACAGTAATTTTATTTATTACTGATTCATTGACTGGAGACAGGTCTTGCTATGTGACACAGAGTGACCTTGATCTCACAATCACTGTCTTACACTCCATATGCTTGGCAATGTAAGCTACATTATTTATTTATTTATTTATCTTAGGGATTGTATATAGAGAGCTTGTGCATGCTACGCAAACACTACTATTGATTTCTGGATATTGATCTTATGTGCTGACATCTTGCTGAAAAGATTGGCTGTCTCTAGTGGGTTTCAGTGGATTTATTATGATTTTTCTAGACATGAGCTCACACTATCTGTAAACGGAAACAGTTTCATTTTTTTTTTTCAGTTGAAATTATTACTGGTCTTGCTCTTTTGATCTTAGGGAAATAACAGTTTGTGTTATTCTGTACACGCACGCACACACACACACACACACACACACACACTCACACTCGCAAGTTAAGGATTTGTTATGGAGTTCAGTCTATCCTTGATCTCATGATTCTCTGTAAACCTCCTGGGGCTGGAATTTCAGGTCTGAGCCATCACACCTGGTATTTTTTGTCATAGGGTCTTGCTATGTTGCTTATGTGTTCTCTTGCCTCAGCCTCTTGAGTTCTGGGACTACAAGTGTCAGCTACCACACCCAGATGTAGATGATCTTTATTTCACTTTCTTGTTCATAATCCTAGGAAAGTAATGGTCTATATTTTACTTATATTAGCTGTGGGTTTTTCACAGATTCCCTTTACAGGGTGTCTGAGAGAGGCAAGACAGAACAGAAACAATGCAAAAAATGGCAGCTCTCTCACAGAAAGTTCCCTGGACTAAGTGCCAAGGGAAATATATAACTGATGGCTCTTCAAGTTATCCAAGAAGATAGCCAGATGGTGCCAAGTCCATAAAGGCAGAATTAGGCTTCAAAATAAAAATGAACTCGATTTGTAGGAAGGAAAAATTGGTTTTCTTGCTCACTCAAATGATAAGCTGAAATTGTTCATCACAGTTATTATTAATCAACAAATAGCTTTTAAATAGTGATTATTTCTTTTATTGATAACTTGCAATAAACACATCTAGCTGTAGTTTCCATAATGGATTCCTTTGGTTGTTGGCTCTGCTCAAGATGAATCAGTCTAAAGTTAAAGTGAAACAATTTAAAAATTCTAAAATACTTTCGAATTAACATTGATTTTTTTAAAGGAGCCTTTTATGGATACAGTGGGGAATCTCTAATTGATCTGAATTCAGAATAATCCACTGCAAGGAATTATTTCCATTATTTCCATTGTATATGGAAATCAATTATGTTTTCTCATGTAAAACCTTTCAGAAAGCTAACTGAAAACTTGAGCCTTAAGTATCCTCTTTACACATTAAAAGAAACATTTACTCATCTAGAGGAAATTAAAATTATACTTTTAAATATTATAGAGCTATTATGTCAAAAGAAATATCTCATATAGAATGTAGATACACACTGTGAACTTTCTAGGAGAAAAAAATACAGTATTTTACTTTTCATTAGTTTTAATTTTTATATTTTAAGACAATATCTTAGGTATCCAAGGCTGGCCTTAAAATTGATATGCAGCTGCGGCTGCCCCTGAACTCCTGATCCTACTGTCTTCCGGCTGTTGTGGTTGCAGGAATGTACCATAATGTTTGGCATGCATTTTAATGTTTACAAGTACATTTAAGTTCTTGAATTTGGCCTTAAAATTCAAAATGGAAGTATTTTCTTTTTTATCTTTTCAGAATATTGTTCATTCTGAGCTTCATGCATCATTGAATCCTTGGAGATGTTCCTTCCTTTCTTATTGGAAACTTTAAAAACCATGGAAAAGTACATTCTTGAAACTAGTGGATTGTGGTCCTGGCTAGACACTGAAACAAACTACCTTGCTTTAAGAAGTTAATGAACATAGGAGGCTACTCTAACTAGACATCAATATTACCTAATTTTCCTGGCTCCCATTCTGTGTCTAGCAAGCAAGAACAAATCTGAATGTACCCTAGATTCCGACATAAAGTTTTAACAGATATTTGCATTCTTAAGTGAATTTATTCACATGCATGCACACATGTGCACGAGTGCACAGACACACACACTCATGCACAGAGTTATCACCCACACAATTGTCTCTCCTAATCCCCACTTTTCTCCTGCTGAAATCTTTCTCAGTAAATGCCTACCTTGGTCTCTTTTTAAGTCTCATTGGATTTAATCATGATTGCTTATATGAGCAAGAGGGCTATTTACTGATTCTTCAGTTTTAGAAGCTGTCTTACTATGCTCAGAGCATTTAGTTCTTCTGTACTGTTGTATATCACTGTGTTGACTAGTTTTATGTCAACCTGACATAAAATGGAGTCATTTTGGAGCCTCAACTGAAAAAAAAATGGCCCAACTACATTGGCTTTTGAGTAAGCCTATGATGCATTTTTTTGATTGATGATTGGAGGAGACCCCAGATTACTATGGGTGGTGCCACTTGTGGGCTAATGGTCCTGGGTATTAAAAAAAAAAAAAAGGAGGTTGAACAATCTATGGGAAGCAAGTCAGTGAGTAGCATTTCTCTATGGTCTCCACTTCTTGTCTCCAGGTTTCAGCCTTGAGTTCCTGCCTAGACCTCCTTGGATGATGGATTGGATTGTAATGTGGAAGTGTAGCAAGATAAACCCTTTCTCCCCACGTTGCTTATGGTCTTGGTGTTTTATCACAGCAATAGAAACCCTAACTAGGACAGAAATTGGTCATAGGTCATGGAGCATTGCTGTGACAGCCTGGCCATGTGTTTTGGGGAAGACTGTTGTGTCATTTAAACTTTGGGCTGAAAAAGCTGTTGGAGCTCAGTGACTGTTCTGTGGAGCTTGGAAAACAATCTCCAATGTACATTGAGAACAATGGATGTTATGGAGATCTGGCTTGTGATGTTTCAGAGGGAAGTTTCTAGTCTCTTAAAGACTCTATTGAGACTGTTGATTTTTTTTTGTTTGTTTTTGTTTTTTGTTTTTTGTTTTTGTTTTTCGAGACAGGGTTTCTTTGCATAGCCCTGGCTGTCCTGGAACTCACTCTGTAGACCAGGCTGGCCTCGAACTCAGAAATCTGCCTGCCTCTGCCTCCCAAGTGCTGGGAGAGGCTGTTGATATTTTAAATTGAGAACCACTAAAGCGAGACCCTTGCTTTGCTGGGACAATTAATATTAGTCAGCAGGGGCTGAAGAATCAGCTGTGATTAAGTAGACACTACTAAGAAATGTGACAGCGGCACAGGTCTGGGTGGTGGATGAAGGGGCGGGTTGTTGCTGGGTAGGGTCTGTCCTCAAGCTACCAGGAGGCTCAGGCTACCACACAGCCTGCTTTGCCCTCTCATTGCCTGCTAGGATGATGATGCCACTTGGCCTGCAGGCTGGGCCTGGGGCACGGAGCCATTGCTGTTGGGGCTGCTGCTCACGCAGCTTGCCCTGCTGGGGGCGGAGATCATGGGGCTGTAGCACTGCCCACCAGCTGCAGGCACTGGGTCATGCCTCCGGTACCGGGCAGCACAGCTGGTATTGAGGGCAGGGTGGTTGGTGTATAGCCGTCTGGAGCTTGCAGGGCCCTGCTCCTAGACATGCTGCCCTCTGGCACAATCACCCTGACTCTGAGCAGCATCAGGAAATCCGAGACGAAGAACTGTTTATTTTCTGGACTGGGTTTCTACAAAAGACTTCTGTGATTCCTGCTGCCGTTGAAGGCCATGTTGATGGCTTAGGATCCATGCATGGAAACGTCTTTTGCAGTGGGTATTGATGACTGCAGACTCATAACTGAGAATGAGAGACATGGAAGGCTTCTGTGACAAACTCCTCCCCACCCTTATCCCCACCAAAAGAAATAGTCCAGACAGGAAGATGTTAAAGAGAGTCCTTGATTGTGACAAAGATGTTGACATGTAGCTCTTTACAGTTGATGGCTTCTAGTGGGATGTGGGGAAGGACTCAGTTTTCGTTAAGGGGCTGACCACTGGGAGGCTGACACTGGCTTGCTCCAGCAAATATATGGGCAACACAAATTGGACTTGGGGGTGTTTGTTTGTTTGTTTGTTGTTTTGGGGGAAGGCACAAGGGTGGGAGGGTGGACCTGGGAGGAATGGGGAGAGTGATTATATGAAATTCCCAAATAGTTAATAAAAATACTATGTTGGGGACAAAAAGAATACACTAACATCATTGAGGCAAAATCTTCTAGGAAGTGTTTCCTTGGGGTCAGCACACAGAGGATGCCAAGGCGGCACCATGTTTTGGCAGCCAACCTTGGTATTGCATCAAGTTTCCAGGTAGTACTGGTTGGAAGGCATGAAGGGGCCATGGAGAGCAGCTGAGGCTTGATACAGTCAGAGGACAGAAAAAGCCCCAGTTACAATTGAAGGCCCAGGAGTAAATGGGTCATGGAGAGAAGCTGAAGCCTGGCACCATGTGGCAGGGTCAGAGTCGCCTAAGAGGGGTCAGGGCAGGCTATTGGTAAAAGTACATCCCTACTGCAGCAAGAAACCCCAGTGTGTTGGAGCAGCCGGTGCCATTGATGACTGCTAAGGATAAAGTAACCATGGAGTGGAGCCCGCTTGAGTTTAGGAGCTGAGATGTGTGTGTCCAAAGGGTAGAGTGGAACCAGTGGTCTTTGGAGGTGCCCAGAAGACCATGAGTGGACTCCCAGACACTGGGCACTGAGTCATTTACACTGTTGAACAGTGTGCTTTTGCTGTGTCCAAGCTCTGACTTTGCCCTAGTCCTTCTGGTACTAAGAAAGTATTTAACTTATTTTTTTATTTTTAAGAGGAGTCCACAGTCAAGAGAATTTGAAAATTTTAAGAGATTTTTGGATATTTTATAAAAACTTTTTGAAAGAGATGTTGAATATTATTATTACTATTTTTTTTTCGAGACAGGGTTTCTCTGTGTAACCCTGGCTGTCCTGGAACTCACTCTGTAGACCAGGCTAGCCTCGAACTCAGAAATCTGCCTGCCTCTGCCTCTCAAGTACTGGGATTAAAGGCGTGTGCCACCACTGCCCGAAGTTGAAAATTTTAAGAAAAAATTTTTGAAGTGTTTTTAACTTGTAAAGTCTGTGGGACATTTAATTAAGGTTTGTAATATATTCTATATTATAATATTGATACCAGTAAGGCATCTTGAAAACAAGAAGAAAGTAAAGGTTATGTTTTAGTTGACAAGGAGTCGATTGTGCTGGACAGTTTCATGTCAAAATGACACAGGTTAGAGTCATTTTGGAAGAGGGAACCTAGACTGAGAAAATGCCTCTGCTAGGGGGGCTGGTGGGCAAGCATGTGCTTCAGTTTCTTGATTGATGATTTATGAAGGGGGCCCAGCTTACTATGGGTGGGGCCACCCCTTGCCGATGGTCCAGGGTGCTATAAGAAAGCAGGCTAAGCAAGCTATGGAAAACAAACAAGGAAACAGTTCCCCTGTGGGGCAGTGTGGGACACTGCTCTGCTCAGGTAACTTAGGCTCAGTAGAGTATCTGGCTTTGAGCCCTTAGAGCCCCTGCGGGCAATTTCTGCTTGCGGGAGGCAGAAGGAGCTTGGTCATAACTCCTGAGTCTTTGGTTCCTGTTTTAGTCACAACACCTCACAGCTGTCCCTGCAGGAGATGTGTGCTCTATCAGGCAGACAATGCCCCAGGTTCCCAGCATTCTAGCTGGACCCTATCCCCAGTCATCTGGCCACAGCACAGCCAGGCATGCCATGCCCCATACAATAAAAGGGATGGTTTGCCCGTCCTCGCTCTCTTGCTCTCTTGCTCTCTTGCTTTCTGGCTCTTTGTCTCTGCTTTCCTCTTGATCTCTCTCCCCTCTCTGTTTCCTGCTCTTTGTTCTTCTCTTGCTTTCTTCCTTTCCTCTCTCTCTCTCTTTCTTTTCTCTCTCTCCTTCCTCTCCTTTCCTTCTCTCTACTTGACCAGCCTATTTTCTCCTTCCTATAATAAAATATCTCATTTATACACTGCCTCCTTTTTAACTAATGTTCCGTGCAGCCACAGGCCTCAACACTAGGGAGAGAGAGAGAGCCAGGCCTCAACACCAGGCCCTGCCTTTTGGTACAACATTCCCCCATGTCTTCTAAATCAGTTCCTGCCTTCAGGTATCTACCTTGAGTTCCTGCCCAGTCTTTCTTGGATGATAGACTGATGTAGATGAACAAGGGAAATCCATTTCCTCTCCAACGTGCTTATGGGTCTTTAGTGTTTTATCATGGCAATAGGAATCCTAACTAAGACCTTTCAAGTGACACCTTTTATTAGAGTGTCTCTTGAGTGGACAACATCAGCTTTCCCTATGGCCTTTGCTCCTTGTTAGGTTTGTCACTGTGGAGCAGACAGACATCTAAGAAAGAGAAGTCAGGAGGTTGGTATGTCTATAACCCAGCTCCCTCCAGTGTCCTTCAAACAGCTAACCTTTCTTGCTGTGGTGGCCTCCGCTTGACAGCCCCTCCTCAACTGCTTCCTCCCTTCTTTTGAGCTTACAAGAGTGAACCTTGGATCACTCTGCTGCTCTCACAAGCTGCCCATATATTTGTGAATGACCCCTCCATAAAGAAGCCCTTCGGATGAATTAACTAGAGTGTGTGATCTGCTTTCTACTGGGACTGACTAACAGATATACATTCATTTCATCATCCCAATTTAGTCATAAGATGGTTTGTGGTTAAATAAATATTGTCTATCATAGTGTAACATAATATCTCTCCTAGGATTCCTGAGTACATTTTCTTTCTGATATAGTCTTTGATTTTTTTCATAAATGGGTTATTTTTCCCCATTCGCTTAGTTTTCTATGTAACATTTTTTGCTTCTTCCTAAGAAGATAATGGAGCACAATAGCCGCTATAGAGATGTATTTCTTCATGGGAACACCTCTTCTGGGCTGATCATATACATATTTTTTCAATAATCTTTAGGAACTGTCTAGACTTTCATTCAATATCTTTGGGATCTTACGACTTGAGTTGGTTTATGGTTCATTCCTTCATTCTGCTGCAGCACTCACTTGATGAATTTCCCAAAAAATGGTATCCTGGTGGTAAAATTTGAGGCTGTGAGTATTTTAAATTGTTTTTGAAGATTAGAAGTTACAGAAACTGGACAGAACATAAATTTTCCCTCAGAGTGCATTGTGTCATTAATTTCTAATGTAACATTTTAAGTTTAGAAATGCAGTTTCTGTGTGTTGAGCAGGCTAGCCTTGTACTCACAGGCCTCCTCAGTCTCTTCAGTAGCTAGAACTTTGATGACCCCACCTCCCTTGGTTTTTGTCCAATATTCTTGTTGCAAAGTATATGCTATCCTAAGTTCCTAACCTTTGGATGTATCATTCAAGAGCATTTTATCTTTAAAAGTTTGTCATTGTTTTTGTTATGTGTTGGGGCATACGCTCTTGGACTCTCAATGTTGAGATTATAGTTATAAAGCCCTACCCTCTGCCTGAGGATATATAAGTAGTCAACAGTTGTTGGGGAACTGTGAGAGGCATTTTCTTCAATAGTACAGCCAATTATTAACCTTAACTAAATCCATTTTTTCCACCAAGCTCTACTAACATCGAACCATTTCTTTCTGGGGTGAATAGATCTGGGGTTCATCTTCCCAAGAGAAGCTCATGCACATTGTGCCTAGCCTTTCATACACCCTTTCATTCTGAATAGTCATGCCTTTCAATTTTGACATTTTCTTTGCATTAGTATAGTATAGTGTAGTGCAGTATAGTAGAGCATAGCATAGCATAGTATAGTATAGTATAATATTTTGTTAACTGTCTAATAATGTAACAAATATCTAAGACAATCATTTTATAAAAAGGAAAGGTTTACTTGGCTCAGAGTTTTGGTAGACCCTAGTTAATGAATCTGGTGTGACAACTTTGTGGTGGGATTGTGTGGAATAAGCTCTGCTCACTTTGTTGACAAGGTACACCAGAGGGAGAGACTGGAAGAGGAAACTCCTGGTGTACCACTGTTCCCTTTAAGGGCATGATTCTGATGACTGGAAGAGCCTTCCCATACTGCCGTCCTAGGACCAAGTCTTTAACCTATGATCTTTGGAGGTGATTTAAGATGAGAGCAGGACTTGTAATGATTAATGTGGATTTTCAACTTGATGGGATCTACACTTAGCTAGGAGACAGACCTCTGGTCTGCAAAGGCATTTCTAGATTGGGCTGTGGGGAAGGTCCACCTTAAATGTGGAAGGTACCATCCCAGGGCCTAGGGACTTGGACTGAATAAAAAGAAGACAGGGAACAGGCTGCTGGCATTCGTCGCCCTCTGCTTCCTGACCACAGATGCAATGCAACAGGCCACCTCAAGCACCCATTGCTATAGCTTCCCTGTGATGAGCTAGGTTTCTGAAATGTGAGCCAAATGAACCCTTCTTTCCTTAAGTTGCTTTTGTCAGATACAGAGGGAACTTGAGGTCAGCCTGGTTTATGTGTGCAGTGACTTCCTGGAAGGGTAATTAGGCTGTAAGCAAGACTTTTATGGGAAGTTCTCTCCCCCCTTCCCTATACACTATAAATCTGTGGATCTTTTTGTGTGTGTGAGTGTGGTGTGTGTGTGTGTGTTTTATTTCTTAATCCTAAAGGATTAAGGTTTGTGGACAGATACATGCAAACATTCTAGAAGCAGGGTGGGTGAACATGGTTGTGAGTCTTACCATTCACCACCTAGACCCTCACCTTATACTGCTCAGTGACATGTTGATAAACACTGGCAACTAGCTGTCTACAGGGACAATTATAGCAACAGAATCTGATCTGACACTTAGGATTGGCCCACATATGTAGTATAAATATTCCTGAGGTCAATTTTTGAACTGCTAACACAATGTCAGTGTGGAATAGGAAGATATATACAATGTATTATTATATATACTACTACTGCCACACATTATAATATAGATAGCTTGGAGAGAATAAATTTTAGTGAAATATGGTAGAAAAAATCAGAAGTTGTATGTTCTGAGCACCTGTCTCATCTGTTTACATTTATTTAGTAGCATGCTTATGTAGTCTAACTTTAAAACTTGGTTGTATTCAGCTGCTGCCTTACAGAATCTCTAGAGGACGAATGTTTGGCTCTTGTGAATTATTCTAGTGCATTGCTGCGGCTTCTGGTGACCTTGGCCTTGCTGTGTCTGCTTGTCCCGACTACAGTGTTTCTACTGCTAATTTTCTCTTGAGACTGCAGTTCTGATCACCTGCAGGAGGCAGAGTGATGCAGGATAAAGAGGTGTGATGGGCCAGCAAGATAGTTCAGCTGGTAAAAAGTCTTGTTTGATCTCAGGGCCCATTTGATGGATGGAAAGAACCGTCTCCTTCAGGTTGTCTTCTAACCTATGCGCATGCGCGCGCGCGCGCGCGCGCACACACACACACACACACACACACACACACACACACACACACACACTGATGAACACAAACACGCACACATACGCAGATGGCAAGAGTGGTGGCTGAGAGCACACATCTCCATCTGATCTGGAAACAGGAGGCAGTGAGAGCCAACTCAACCGCTGTGAGTCCTTTGAAACCTCCCAAGTCCTCCTCCAGGGCCATATCTCCTCCAACAAAGCCATACCTTCTAATCCTCCCCATAGAGTTCCACCAACTGGGGAGCAAGTAGTCAAATATATGAGTCTATACAATCATTGTCTTCAAAACCAACACGGGCTCCATGCTAGTGGTAGGAGCTTGAGGCTGCTCACCTTCCCATATTCCCCACCAGGAAGCACACAAAGTGTGGTTGTGTTATAGCCTATAAAGACACACCCCAGGACTCCCCTCTCCATTAACCAGGCCCAACAACCTACCATATCAGTGCCACCACTCCAGGGCAGGTGTTCAACTATAAGTCTGTGTAGATTGAAGTCATAGCAGCGATGGCATAAATGCACAAAGTAGAGTAGATGTAGGCTCTGCAGGTACCTTGCAGGGTTTGGGCAAATCACTGTTTTTTTTTTTTAAAGATTTATTTATTTATTGTATGAAAGTACACTGTAGCTGTCTTTGGACACTCCAGAAGAGGGAGTCAGATCTCATTATGGATGGTTGTGAGCCACCATGTGGTTTGCTGGGATTTGAACTCAGGACCTTTGGAAGAGCAGTCGGTGCTCTTAACCATTGAGCCATCTCTCGAGCCTCCAAATCACTGTATTTTTAAAGCTCCAGGCCTTAACCAAGGATCCCTCTAATATCTGGTGTCAGAGACCCCTCCTATCTTTGCCTCTGCTGTGAAGGAAGTGCCCCTGCTGACTCCTAAAAGCAGTTCCTCAGCTTATGAGCTGCAGTTATGGTTTGGTCCCTATCTAAGAAGATCTTAATGTTGCTTCTTGGTTATCATCTCTTTCTCATTCTCTTTGCCTTTGTCAGTTTATATCTATCACATTTCCTTTACCTACTTTAGTGGCAGGAGATAAATGAGCTATGCAATTAGGTTTGTTTAACTGGGAGGTGGCTCAATAAATATTGTATTTAAAATTTGTTGAATTGATCTAGGATTCCTAGAGTGTTAGTAACAGCAACTAAATTCAGTCAATTAACAGGCACCCTCTCCTAGCTTATTTGGTATATGACTGTGATCTGGACCACAAGATATTTCTTTTATGTTCCTTTTACAAAAGATAAGGTTAGAAATGTTAGATATATAAAAAAATATACAAAGACCACACAGAATATTTTCATACACCACCACCAATATCCCTTATTAACTCAGTAAATAATATTTGCAACAGTTGATGAATTCTTATTTGTTTATTATTCCTAGTCAAGTTCATGTTTGATTTTAGTCTCATTAATTTTTTGCCTTGTGTCCTTCCACTGTTTCAGAACCCAATCCTGTGTCTCTGATTCCATTCAATTATTGTGTCTCCCTAGGTGACTCTCAGCTGAAATGATCTTCAGACTTCCTCTGTTTCTGATGAGTTTGACAGTTATGAGGAGTAATGATCAAGAATAGCATGGCCCTTAACTAGGATTCTTCTCATTTTATGCATCATTAGACTAGGACCATGTATTTTTGGAGAGATTACAGAGATCAAACACTTTTCACACTGTTATCTGCTCACTGCAATACCACTGCACAGTTCTAAAGCAAACCACTTGGAGTTAGCGTAGACAGTGGGTTAAGGGCCTGGTATCCAACAAGACTTAGTTTCCATAAGTCTGGGGCTCTTCAGGCCATCCATGACTTCTTCTGCTAGCTGAAAGCTAAGGATTTCTTCAAGTCTGTTGTGATAAGTCATTCTAACCACTCATAGGATTCAGGAACAAAATGCAATGATGTTTATAAATTGTTATGGTTTGGATTTTTATCATGTTTAAAAGGCCAGGTGATGAAGGCTTGATTGCTGGTCTGTGGTGCTATTGCAAGTTGCTGGAACCTTAGGAGGTAAAGTCTAGTATGGAAGTTAGTCATTGGAAACATGTCCTGAAAGGGTGCTTTGAGAGCCCAGTTACTTCTTTCTCTGTTTTGCTTCCCTGCTGTTCTGAAGTGAACATCCCTGCTCCACTATGGGAACCTCAGCACAATCTTCTATCTGACTACAGCCACCACAAAGGAGCCAAGAGACCATGGACTGAAGCAATGAGCCAAAATACACCTTCCTTCCTCACAGTGGTTTCTTGGGCATTCGTTCCATTACAGTCATGGGACAATGCTGTGTACTTTTATTATAAAAGTTATATATCGGTATCCTCCAAGTGAAGAAACACACAAAGGCAGGTCACGATTTTATAGCATGGAGCTTCCATGTCCTTTTCAAGGGGTCACACTCTCAGAACATCAATGGGTCCCTCTACTAGAAAGTGCTCCCAGGCTCTGGGGTCCAGGATTTGTCTTGGGTCAACTTATTTTAATTTCTGATTTTGTTACTGACTCAGTCTCTAGCATTTCTCTCCTCCGTGAGAAGAGAGTATCCGTGAAAGAGAAGACTAGTATATCTTGCCTCCAAGTTCCCAGCCTTCTAACTCAGAAAGTCTTAACCTAGTCGCTGATATTTCTACCATGACCAGCCGCTAGCCTGAGCCATCTTGTTACACAAACTCAGATGCTGTCTGAGATAGGAATAACAAAGCCACTCATATCTTGGAAAACTTCAAGGATTTGTCTCCTTCCTAGTAGCCAAGAATGAAAAAGGTTAGTCAAATTCTTCTAAAGAAATAGGTTTGTGCTATCAACATGACTTGTCATTGTGGGTGTTAACCTTGACTGCCTGGCTGAGGTAATGTCTATCAGGTTTTCTCTGTAAAGTTGTTGTCTTTCTCTACCCTTTGTATACTGAAGCCCAGTGCTGTGGGCATTTAGGATGGGGAAGTTGTGGTCAATCACCTTGAGGGAGAGGAATCTACATTGAATTCTTTGATGGGAGATTGATGTCTTTTACTTATTTATTTATTTATATGACATTTTATTCATTGTGCTGTAACTTTGTTTTGGGTTTTGCTTATTGTACATGTGGTGCTAGTCTTGGGCTCTGGGAGCTCTCTCAGGTGGATCCCTTGTTTCTTTGACATGTTCACATCATTGTGTTTGGTGTTGTTTTGTTATTTTATTTTATTTTATTTTTCAGTTTATGTATATGTATGTTTGTACACCACATGTATGCAGTACCTGCAGAGGCCAAAGAGGGCAGTATATCCCTGAGACTGGAGCTACAGATTTTTTTTTTTCCTTCTACGTAGATACTAAGAATAAAACCTGGGTCCTCTGGAAGAGCAGCCAATGTTCTTAACCACAGAGACATCTTGCCAGCTCTTGTTGTGTTTTAAAATACCATTTTTCTTAGATAATTAATGGATATCTGTATTACCCAGTTTTCCAAGAAAAACTTCTCTCTCTCTCTCTCTCTCTCTCTCTCTCTCTCTCACACACACACACACACACACACACACACACACACACACACACCTCACACACACTTTCTTTCTTTTTAAAAGAAATTGGAGAATGATATTTTTCACATCACTTTAAAGCCTTTTCTTTTTACCTGACTCCATTTTTAAGCTTTATTGTTGGAGGTAATATGACCAGACAGTGCTCATTGCCATTCATATTGGATGTGATTACCAAGACATAAAAATCTGTAAACTAGAGTCCATCTTTTTCTGAAAAGGAGATAAAAGAAGAACTTTAAGTAGAAATCATAGTTTCAAGGATCCTGAGTGTTTCTTTTTTGATAACACTCAAAATCCTTGAAAGGAGTGGAGTTCTTATGTGAAATAGAGGATCCCACCCAAGCATTTGTAAGATGAATCTATGGCAAGAAACTAGAAAAACATGATTTTGAGCTCATGGTTTCCATTGCTCCCATTTAAAGAAAAATCTGTCTCACTCTATACTTCAGGATGACCTTGAATTCCCAAGCCTTCTCAATTTTCAGGTGTGCCCTACCATCTCTTGCTTTATCTAGATTTATTTAGGACCTACAGTTGGAGTTCTATTTTTGGAATAATTATCTTTTGTTTTGTTTTGTTTTGTTTTGTTTTTCGAGACAGGGTTTCTTTGCATAGCCCTGGCTGTCCTGGAACTCACTCTGTAGACCAGGCTGACCTCGAACTCAGAAATCCACCTGCCTCTGCCTCCCAAGTGCTGGGATTAAAGGCGTGCACCACCACCGCCTGGCAGGATAATTATCTCTTAGTCATCAAGAAAATGAAACAAATAGCAAATTTGAAAGAGTTTGAATCAAATAATTTTACAAGAATTCACACTATCCTTTAAAAAAGATTCTATCTATCTATCAATCTATCTATCTAACTATCATGTTTAAGTGAGTGCACACATGTGTATGTGTGTGTGTGTGTGTGTGTGTGTGTGTGTGTGTTTGTGTTTGTGTGTGTGTACAGACATCCATGGAGGCTGAAAGAGGGCATTGGATCTTTTGAAGCTGGACTTACAGGTGGTTGTGAATCATCCAGTGTAGGTGGAAATCCTTCACTGCAGAGCCATCACTCCATGCCTAGATTTTATTCACTTTTTACCCCATCACTTCCACATAATTGTCAATTTATCCCTTTATCAATCTGTTAAATCATATAATATTGATGCATTTTAAATTTCAGGTATCAGATAGTTTCCCTCTATATACTTTAATATGTATATTAACAACTGGAACTCAATATAATACTTATTTATAGCTGTTAAATCATCAATTTTTATATCTAATCTGTGACAATATATGTGTATTGGTATATTTTGACAAATAGATATTCATGAGTAAATCCAACCATAGTAATGATTTAGTTTTGCCTTTTTTAGAGTTTTACACAAAGAGATTCATATTGTATATTTTCATAGTTGTTAGCTTTCTCTCACATGCTTTTGAGATTCATATATGTTGTGTCTATTCTTTTGAATGTGTTTTCCTTGCAGAATACAATACAATTTTCCATTCTTCTACTTGATTGACATCTGAACTGCTTTTTTTTTTTTTTAATTCTAGACTACTAGAAACAAAGCTACCATGAACATTTTTATTTAAGTCTTGTGAGCCATGCATTTTTATTTCTCTCAGGCAAATGTCTGTGGTGGAATTGCTAGGTACCAGGATAAGTCTTATATCATCAGGACATACTGCAGATTGTTTCTTTCCTCTAGAAATGTATGCGACTCCTAACTCTCAAGGTTAGCCAGTGACCATGTAGCCCTGTCAACACCTGACTTTGTCATTCCTTACATTTTAGCTCTTCTGGTGAGCCTGGATCACACTTCCTCATCTGATTGATAAGTTTAAATACTGAATGTTCCTGTTGGGCACTCCTGTAGTTTCACTTTCTTAGCTGTTTTAAAAAACCTTTGCTTGGGCCAGTGGGATGGCTCAGTGTTTAAAAGCACTTGCCACTCAAGCTTCACAAATTGCATTCAATCCCTAAATCTACAGTGGAAGAAGAAAACTGACTCCTGTCCACTATCCTCGACATATATACCATTGTGGGCATGCCTGCATCCGTGAACATCTCTCTCTCTCTCTCTCTCTCTCTCTCTCTCTCTCTCTCTCTCTCTCTCTCTCACTCTCACTCTCTCTCTCTCACTCTGGCCCATTCTATCTTCACCTCTGTCTAGCTTGTTCTCTCTTGGTACCCTATCTTCCTGTCTTTGTACAGCTCTCCAGGTAAAACTGCCCCCTCCCACTCTGCCCCTCAAGTAGCTTCTCTTTCCCCTCTTTTCTGGTTAGAGCTGGGCATATCTTATTCTGACAAAACTTTCTCTGCTTAGTTACTTTGTCTGCCACTCAGTTAGACATCACTTTGAACATGGTAGTTTCCTTCTGCAAATTAATTTTTCCAGCTAGAGGGATTAAAGGTGAAGGGTGAGCCACCACTAGTAGAAATAGTTTTTTTTCCTGTAAATAACAAAATCTTGGAGTTCCAGTGTGATCAAACCTGTAACAGAAATCTTGTATCTTAGGATAAAGAGAATTAATAATAGTGTTTCTTTCATTGTATATTGCCTATTCAGAAAGGATTTGGGTTTACAATTTCTTTTTAAAATTATTTGAAATTAATTGAATGGGCTAGGCATGGTGGGACACACCTTAATCCCAGCACTCAGGAGGTAGAGGCAGGCAGATCTCTGTGAGATTAAGGACAGTCTGCTCTGGATAGTAAGTTCCAGGGCAGTTAGGGGATAGGTAGTGAGACCCTGTTTCAAAACAACTATTTGAAAAGATATCTTAGACATAAGAATGACACATATTGAGAGGTGAAGAGGACAAACATCTGTTCCAGCACTGGGAGTAACTGGGACCAGCGGGACCCAGGCACGCAGGAACTCTGTCAGCCCAGTGGCACTGGTTCCTTCTGGTCTGTCTGGGCCCGTGCCCTGAGCAGACCTTGGGCACAAACTCCACAGCCAGTCCCACAAAAACCCAGAGGAAGCTCCACTCCTAGGCGCTCTAATAAGCCCAGGATCACAGGATCCCAGAATCACAGGATCCCAGAGACAGCTTGACTCAGAGGAGTTCTGACACAACCAGGATCACAGGAAAGACAGACTCCAGTCAGATTTAGCAAGGGCAGGTAGCACTAGAAACAACCAGATGGTGGGGGGGTGGGGTGGCGGGGGCAAGCATAAGAAAATAAGCAACACAAACCAAGGTTACTTGGCATCATCAGAACCCAATTCTCCCACCATAGAAGGTCTTGGACACACCAGCACACCGGAAAAGCAAGATTCAGATCTAAAATCACTTTTCTTGATGATGATACAGGACTTTAAGAAAGACATAAATAACTCCCTCAAAGAAATACAGGAGAACACAGGTAAACAGCTAGAAGCCCTTCAAAAGGAAACACAAAAATCCCTTAAAGAACTACAGGAAAACGCAAACAGGTGAAGGAAATGAGCAAAACCATCCAGAATCTAAAAATGGAAATAGAAACAATAAAGAAATCAGATAGAGAGACAACCCTGGAGATAGAAAACCTACAAAAGAAATCAGGAGTCATAGATGCAAACATCACCAACAGAATACAAGAGATAGAAGAGAGAATCTTAGGGGCAGAAGACACCATAGAAAATATTGACACAACAGTCAAAGAAAATGCAAAAAGCAAAAAGCTCCTAACCCAAAACATCCAGGAAATTCAGGATGCAATGAGAAGACCAAACCTAAGGATAATAGGTATAGAAGAGAGTGAAGACTCCCACTGTAATGGGCCAGTAAATATCTTCAACAAAATTATAGAAGAAATGTTCCCTAACCTAAAGAAAGAGATGCCCAAGAACATACAAGAAACCTACAGAACTCCAAATAGACTGGACCAGAAAAGAAATTCTTCCCATCATATAATTATCAAAACACCAAATGCACTAAACAAAAAAAGAATTTTAAAAGCAGTAAGGGAAAAGGTCAAGTAACATATAAAGGCAGGCCTATCAGAATCACACCAGACTTCTCACCAGAGACTATAAAAGCTAGAAGATCCTGGGCAGATGTCATACAGACCCTAAGAGAACACAAATGTCAGCCCAGGCCACTATACCCAGCAAAACTCTCAATTACCATAGATGGAGAAAACAAGATATTCCATGACAAAACCAAATTTACACAATATCTTTCCACAAATCCAGCCCTACAAAGGATGATAGATGGAAAACATCAACATAAGGAGCAAAACTACACCCTAGAAGAAGCAAGAAAGTAATCAACAACAATCTTTCTTTTTTTTTTTTAAAGATTTATTTATTTATTATATGTACGTACACTGTAGCTGTCTTCAGACACTCCAGAAGAGGGAGTCAGATCTTGTTACAGATGGTTGTGAGCCACCATGTGGTTGCTGGGATTTGAACTCAGGACCTTTGGAAGAGCAGTCAGTGCTCTTAACCACTGAGCCATCTCTCCAGTCCCAACAACAATCTTTCAACAAACCCACATAAACCTAATTCTACCTCTTACAACAAAAACAATAGGAAGTAACAATTACTTTTTCTTAATATCTTTTTTTTTCCCAAAGGAAGTAATTTGGTTTTATTCATTGCTATATCCCAGTACCTAAAACACCTAAATATCTGATGAACAAATGGCTGTGTGTGAAGTGGCATCTGAGCTGGGAGGGCTAGCTGGAAAGGCATAGTTAAGATGAAGCAGGATCATATGACAGCAAGCCCCAGAAAGCACAAGAACAGGGCTGCTGGGAATGGCACATAATGGCCAGACGATGTGTCTCAGAGTGGAGCTCCAGGCTGTTTCAGATGTGACTTTGGCATAGACAAAGAAAACAAATGTTCCCAAGTTTGTCCAAGTGCCTTTATGCTCACCTTTATAAAGGCTGTGGATGTTCACTATAAACAATTATGTTCTGACACTTCTTAAAAATGTTTGCAAGATAAAAATATAAAAATAAAATATACAAATTCTTCATTAAAATAATACCTTAATAAGTCCGTTAAAAGCAGAGCCAGGACTGGATCCCAACATAATGGGCCTGGGGCTTTTTAAGCCATCACACGACCACACCTCAGGCTCCCTTGACAGTGAGATGGTAAGGAAGCCTCCTCCGGCTTCTACTTCAGGGTTACAAAGCAGCTCAGGGATGGCTCCATTCTATTTGCCTTTTTTGGCCTTGGCTGTTTTTTCCTTCCTTTTTTTCACATGTTTAGGGATTTTATTTTTTCTCTTCTCTCTCTGGGCTTCCTTAACCATCTTTTTCCTTTCTTTTTTATCAAGGTCAGGGTCACCATTATGGATTTTGCATCTAGCTTGATCTTCCTGCTCTTCAGAGCATGTGTCAGAGCACTCAGAGCTCCCAGCATCATCTGAACCAAAGCAAGTCTCTTCCTTAACTTCTCTCTCTAGGAGCGCAGGGACCTTCTGGACTCCTGACAAACCTTTTTTCAATCCCGTGACAATCTGGTATAGAATATTGTCTTGCTGAGTATTCAAAGCCATGTCTTCTTCCTTTAGCCTCAACATTATATCCACATCTCTCTCATAATTCTTTACTTCGTTTAAGGTCCTGGGAATATATGCTTGTTTGAACACCTCTTCATCCACATGATCTTGGCTAGTCTTTTCTTCCTTGGTCCTTTGGAATGCTATTTCCACAGCCTTTTCCAGATAAGCGTCCATGTTGTCAGCAGTGATGGAGGGATCCATGATGAACTCGAAGAGCTCCCGCACAGTCATCACTGCAATGGCATGCTTGAAAAAGAAGCCATTGACATTGGCACAGTCTTTTCTCAAGAACTCCAATGCATGTGGGTGGTCATGCTCCACAGACTGAGAAACATCAACGATGTATACATCTCCACCATGGTACAGCATGTTGAATTCACTGAGATCCACATGGACAAGTCTAGCGTCCTGATACATTTTCCTCATGTACGGAATGACCTGCAGATACAACTCCTGTGCCTTGGATTCTGACAGCTGGACATTTTTCAAAAGTGGTGCAAGCATGTCATCCTTGCCAATGAAGCCCATGAGAAGAACGTGACTTCTTAGCCTAATTGGTTCTGGACATGGTATGTTTGCTGTTTTTAGCCTGTGCAAATTCCTCATCTCCTTCTCTGCCCAGGTCTTCACCATTTTTCTAGGGTTTCCTTTACAATAGCCACGACGGAACCTGAATTCCCCAGTCACATACTTATCACGATCTTTGAACATCAAAATAAAAGTTTTGTATATTTTGATTGCTCTGCTCTCTCCACTGGGTGTGCTAGCATAGTATACATTAGCTTCTTTGCCAGTGCTAATGCAGCCATGTATCTCTGATATGTGGTCTCTATGCAACAACTTGAATAAAATCATCCTTGTTCTGGGATCCAAGACCTATTCTACGGTTGCTCTGTCGGCCTTATCTTTAATGCGATACAACTCTGCTTCTTTTTGCCTCAATTTTACGGTGACTTTATTTGTCACAGAATCAGTAACATTCAGCTTATTTAAATTGATTTTATTTTCAAATTTTCGCAAGGACTTGTCAATTGAGTAGACATTTTGGCTGAATTGTAATTAGAAGTCTGTCGATTTGCCTGATAGTTACTGCCGCCATTCCAGGTAAAACCCTTGATAAGTTTTCCAGTTGCATCATCCAAGTACCAATCAGTGTCATAATCATAGTTGTCTTCCTCATCAATCTCATCTTCACCCTTCACCTCTATTGCATCATTTTGAAGGTTTTTAAGTAGAATGCAATCTTCTGCATGGACTGACTGCACTTCTTTGTTTTCACTGTCTGAGGAATCCTTGTCGTCAAATTCCCCGGGGACCACCGAGGCCAGACTGCTGTCCATGACTGGTGGTGTGAGCCTTTGGCGCCCCTCAGGCTGCGAGCAGAAGAGACAGCTTTCCACCTAGCGAACCCTGCCGCGTCTCTGAGATTCCTGCCTCTCAAATCCTTCGGCAACCTCCAGGCCCAAACCAGTGACCAGGCGCCACGGGGTGTCAGAATACCTTTTCTTAATATCTTAATATGAAAATTAATATTACCAACATATCCTAATAGATTGAAATCCAAAAATATGAGGAATTAGAAATTTGTTGACTGTTATCCACTGGTCTCTCTAATTTGGTAATTGGAGAAATAGGCCCAATATTGTACAACCCATATACACTTTCTGCTTGTTTGTACGTGACGGTGTCTTGCTGTGTACCACATAATGGTGTTGAAATCATGCTTCTCCTATCTCAGCCTCTCTATTAGTAGTATTGTTTATTTCATATTTCTACAGTATACTATAGTTTTCAGAACAGCTTACATGTTTCAAATGTATTTAAACAGCCAAAAGAAACATAGATAATTAACTTGGGAGGTGGCTTGTAAGAGAACAACAAAGAGTGAGACTGAATGTTTTGCTTGAAGTTTGTAACTATTGTATCAAGTTTGAAGAAGAGGACTTTATAAATTACTCTTTTTCTGAGATAAATGCTTTTCTAAATTATCACAATCAATGAACCAGATTCTTATCCTCACCTAATGTCTGTGCCACCCTCCAAGCAGAACCATTGTTCATTGAAACAGTTGGTGAATGACTTTATAGATAGACCATCTTAATACCTACACCATTTCTTAAATGAATGTAACCTGTTCTCTGTGAGCTGAGAATAAAGTTACTCACTCAAGTCAAATAGCTTTGACCATAGCAGGAAGTCTGTATCCAAAAATCATGTCTACAATTCATTCCTTGGCACAGCAGAATTGTCAACTCTCAGCTTTGCTACGATGGAGGTAAAATCCTTTGGTGATGTGAGGGTCATTGAAGTACGGCCTTATTACAATGAAATCCAATGTCTAAAAATTGTTCTTATTTTGGGCTTGTACCACAGTAAGCCAAGATTTTAAACTGTGCTAAATACAAAACAAACAAACAAGCAAACAAAAAGACATTATATAGTTATGTTGATTTTAAAAAATACTAGTAGTGCTGTATTATTTTAAAATATACAGTTAATATGCTTGGAGTTATTTAAAATTTATATTGAGAAAAACATATGTATTTTCAGTATTGCTGTAGACAAGCATCTACATAAGACTGTTCAATTGATTGTTGTTTTATATCAAACAACTTTTATAATACTAATTTTATTGTTATAATATTTTATAAATTTTAAAGAATATGACAAAAAAGGTATTGTAGGTATTGAAGTGGGGTCTCTGGGAGGAGTTGGGGTACAAAATGGAAACAAGAATGTGATTTAATTCTATTTACTTAAAATATGTTTTTAAATGTTAACAAATTCAGATAAATTGAAATCATGTGCCTTTTCTCATCATAATGCAATAAAACTTAAATTAATTAAACAAACAAACAAAACACACACACACACACAAAAGAATGACACATATTAATGGTGTCATATTGCATGATGTTTAAATCTGTTTGTTCAAACAGATCTTTAAGGTTAAAACATGGACAATTTTGTCTCCTCAAACATTTCTTCATAGTTGAGACATGGAAAATCTTGTTCTTGTTTTTTAGATATGAATAGTTGTTGTCTGTGGTCACTTTACTGTGCACTGCAGACCTTCCTGCTCCTATTTAACTGCACCTTAATACCTGTGTATGAAGCTCCCTCTCTCTCTTCTACTTTGCATCCTTCCCAGCGTCTGTTAATAGCACTCCACTCTCACTTCCTAGGAGACCAACATTTTCTAGAGTCTAAGTGTGAATGAGAGATAGTTGTTTTTCTCTACCTGCCTTAGTTCACTTAATACAGTGATCTCTAATTCCACCCACGTAGATGTAAATGATAAGATAAAATTATAGATTAGTATTTAATTGTGATAAGCACCACATTTTCTTGATCCATTCAACTGTTGATGAATACCTAAGATCTTGTGTCTACTTCTTGGCTACTATGGATGGAGCATGGCCGTCCCATTGACATTGATGTTTCTTTATGTATACATTTGACTGTTACTGGGGTTGCTGGATCACATGGTATTTTTATTAGGGTTTCTATTGCCATGATGAAACATCATGACCAAATGAACTTGGAGAGGAAAGGAGTTATTTGACTTCATGTTCCATTCACAGTTCAACATCAAAGGCATTCAGAGAAGGAACTCGAACAGAAAACCTCAAAGCAGGAGCTGATGCAGAGCTGTAGAAGGGTGCTGCTTACCGGCTTTCTCCCCATGGCTTATTTGCTCTGCTTTCTTGTGGCCCCAGGACCGATAGCTCAGGAGGGTACCACTCCACAATAGGCTTAACCTTCCTAGTCAATCACTAATTAAGAAAATGCCGTATAGGCTTGCCCACACCTCCTCCTTATGGAGACATTTTCTCATTTGAGTTTTCCTCCTCTCAGATGACTAGCTTGTGTCAAGTAGACATAAAACTAGATAGCGCAATGCTGTTTATGCATGGACATTTTTGAAGAACCTTCATACTGCCATGTATAATAATATGTTAATCTACACTCAAACAATAGTGCTCAGTGAGTCCTCCTTTCCCCATTTTCTTGCCTGAAGTTGTTACCTTTTGCATTTTTGAAAATAGCAATTTTTAATGGAGTGAAGTGTATCTCATTGTGACTTTAATTTGAATTCCCCTGAATATTAGGGATGTTGAGTACTTTTTTATATATCTTTGGCAATTTGTTTTCTTTTTGACAAATGTTTATTTTGTTCTATTGCATATTTTTAAATATTTAATTTTTGTAAAAAGGCCTTGTGCAGCCCAGACTGGTTTTGAACTCAGTTCAAGATGACCACTACCTTGCTTAGTCCTGAGTAAAGGCTGTAACTGGGGGATTTCTTAAGATAAATGAACCTAGCTGGGTGGTGGTGGCTCACGCCTTTAATCCCAGCACTTGGGAGGCAGAGGCAGGTGGATTTCTGAGTTGAAGGCCAGCCTGGTCTACAGAGTGAGTTCCAGGACAGCCATGGCTACACAGAGAAACCCTGTCTCGAAAAACCAAAAAAAAAAAAAAAAAAAAAAAAAAGGTAAATGAACCTCATAACATACAGAACATAACAGGGCATGTGGTCAGCATGATCCTGCTCTGAGTCAAGTTATTTTTCTGTGTCAGTGACTGGCAGGCATATTATTACCGCAGTAATATGAAATAGCTGGTGGGCATGGAACAAAATGGCTACAGCGCTCCTAGTGGGGCAGGCCTTAACAGTAGCTGTGATTAATCTTGGTTGTCATCTTGACTAGATCTGAATTCAATCAAGAGTCCTGCTACTGAGCATTCCTGTTCAGGAGCTTTCTTTCTTTCTATTTATTTATATCATTATTTTATTTATTAACAGTCCATCCATTTCCCCCCCACACACACAGTCTCCCCTCCCACAGTTCCTGAGCCCATTCCTCCCTTCCCTTGCTTCCAAGAGGGTGCTCCCCCCGACCCCCACATCTCTGTTTCCTAGGGCCTCAAGTCTCTTGAGAATTAGGTACATCCTCTCCCACGGAGACCAGACCATAAGTCTTCTGCTATGGCTCAAACCAGTCCTTGTATGCTGCCTGGTTGGTGGCTCAGTATCTGAGAGCTCCCAGGGGTACAGATTAGTTAAGATTGCTGGTCTTACTATGGGGTCACCCTCCCCGTCATCTCCTTCAATTCTTCCCCTAATTCAACCACAGGGGTCCCTGACTTCAGTCCAATGGTTGGGTGTAAGTATCTGCATCTGTCTAGTAAGTTGCTGGTAATGCCTCTTAGAGGAGAGCCATATTAGGCTCCTGTCTGTAAGCACATCATAGCATCAGTAATAGTGTTAGGCCTTGGTGCCCCACCATGACATGGATCCCAAGTTGGACTGGTCACTGGACAGTCTTTCCTTCAGTCCCTTTTCCATTTTTGTCCCCGCAGTTCTTTTTGACAGAATTTTGTCAAAGGGTCTAGTTTAATCCTGTTGTATGTGGATACCCCATTGCCCTACTCATTTATTGAAAAGGTTGTCTTTTCTCCCATGTTTTTAATGCCTTTATCAAGAATCATTTGGCTGTAAATGTCTTTGGCTGAGCCTGGTGGAGACTACTTGGATCATGAAAAGGCAAGAATCTGAGTCCTAACAGGCAGAGCAGAAAAACATTTCTGAGATAAACTAATCATGATAAATGGGAAAAGCCATACACAGTATTTGATTTGTGTCCTATTTAAACAATGCATTTTCTTCTCTTCCTGGTCTGAAGCTTTTCTAAATGACTTACCCTGATCTTGCTCAAAATTATTTTACAAGCAGTCAGTCACACAAATTTGCTTTCTCACTTCTCATTTTTATTGAATATGAGAAGTCTACAGATTACTTAGCTCAGTACCTTCTTCTTGTATGGGAGAGATAACTTTATAGAGTTACATCATTTGTGTAGAGTTTTAGCAATATCACAGGCTTTACAGGCTCTTTATGCCACTGATAATTTCACAATGTAATAGTAGCCCAGTATCTAACCTGTGAGAAACTCCTGAGCCCTTACAACATGTCCAGCACTATGATATGAATAGAAGTCACAAATTATCACTGTAATAATAATCTCCGACTACAGTCCTATATAAGACACACTTAGAAAACAGCAAGAATAGTATGTAACAAAGTTCACAATGAGATAGAATTAAGGGTGAGTAATATTGGGTAATTATATTGTACAAATAATATTGTGCATAATTTTCAACAAACAACCAAACTAACAAACAAATAAATAAATAATCGTGGCTATATGATGAGAATGTTGACTTGTGACTGAAAATAGATTGTATAAGGTAGGTCCTAGCAAATTAGCTTAAATGTGCAAAATGAAAGCAGTTGATGAAACTTAAATTTATGCTCAATTAAGAAAATGTTAAATGCTATTATAGAAGGTGAAAAGCAGCAACTGATGAAAGAACCAGAGAAATCTTCTTGGGAATAGAAACATCAGACACAGCATATCAAAGAATGTCGAAGTCAAGGAGGGAGGAAAATTACAAACTGCCACAATCAGGACATGAGCAACATTATAATGAAAAATTGATACCTTAGAAATTAAAACACAATTCCAACGCAGTTCAAAGGAAGGCCATTAAACATGTTTATGGGCCTCTGAAATAAATTGCTGTTATCTAAAACCAATAAAACCCCAATTCACACAAGTGCTTAGACGTAGAAATGTGTACTGCAATAAGCAGAAGAGCAGGTATCCAGATCTCATTTTGTGTTGATGAATCTGTTTCTTCTAAGTGCTTCTCTGGTGGTGGTCACTCCAAGTGGTCTACAATTTCTCAGTAGCACGTATTCATCTGTACAGGTATTAAGAAACCTGTGTGTATTCAACAAGTTCCCCTAAAATAAACCAGCTAGCCACTCTGAATTTTAAAAATAGACTGTCACAAGTTGCCCTGAGGACTTGGGTTGATGGCTCAACAAATCAGTGCACCTACCAACATGAGAACTCAAATCTGAATTCCCAGAACTCACATGAAACACTGGGCATAGCTATGCATGCTTGTTACCCTGAGTACTGGGGAGATGGAGAGAGGCAGATCTCAGGGGAGTAGTGGCCAGCTAGCCTAGCCAAAATAGTAAGTTTCATGTTCAGTAAAAACTGAAGGGACTGTAGCAGAGAATGAGAATACCCAATGTTGTCTTATAGTCTCCACATGTACACACATTTACACACACACACACACACACACACACACACACACACACACACACACACAGAGCCTTGCTGACCTCATAGCATAAATAAACCTGAATGTAACTGTTTGGTTTTTCTTTTCTTTTCTTTTTTCTTTTTTTTTTATTCACATGGGATGCTTTACTCAACCGACAACAGTAACAATAAACTCTCTCCCAAATCCCTCTCAGGTTTCCCTCTAGTGACAATAACTGTTTGGTTTTTCTATGTCTGGTCCATTTATGAGTTAATGGCTAGACCTTAAGCTAGGCTTGTTCCCCAACTAGCTTGTAATTCGATTACTATTTATACTGTTCTATGCCTTCCACATGGCTACTTAACTCTTCTTAGTTTTATTCATCCAACTTTCTCTGAGTCTTGGTGGCTGCGGTGGACCAGGCTCTTTTCGGGGACCCCAATTTCCACAGGATGAGAATTCTGGTCAGGTGGGCTATAAGTCGGTGGATGACAAACAGACCCAACACAAGGGTGTGGTGAATCTGAGTGTATTTGTACAAGATGAAATTCATGCTTAAATAGCATACAGCAAGCAGGGCAGATGACAAGAGTCATGTAGGCAGGCGGTTACAGCAAGGGATGCAAGACTGAGGTCATGTAGGCAAGTGACCACCACACCAAGGTCAGTAAGGTCTGGTAGCCAGGTGTGAAGCAGGTGTGAAGAGGAGTGAGGCCCTCTCTGTTGAGGCTATTTTGGTATTCCTATGCTAATTCTCTGGTTCTGCTGGAGGCAATGACTAGGAGATTCTGACCTAACACTTCTAGCTAATGTCCTTGAGTGGAAGCCCTTCATTACTCTCTAGTATGTAAAACATTTCTAACTATTGTGAACTATCTATTGCCCTAAGGAATGTGCTTGACCTCTGTTGCTAGCTCCGGCAAGGCAGATTCCTTGAAAGAAATTCCAAGCTATGGACAGCTTGGTATTAAACTAGGATAGGTTGGAAATGTTGTGCTGGCCAGGAAACAATGCCCAATCTTAGCCATTTACGAATCATTTCTTGGGGTACCTTTATGCCTAAATATGAGGGCATGTTGACGATTGGAAAGACTAATCTGGAACACATCTGAGTTAGGAGATACCAGCGACTGTCTGAATATCCAGGAGGCACAGAACTCCTTTTGGATCCTTAATGCCTCTAATCCTAATCAGGCTTTTACCCCCGATATTTTAGATTTGACTGGAGTAGATAAGTGTGCGTGGCAGGTGGCTAATCCTCCAGCACCTGACTTTCTTCCAAGTTCCTCTCTTTCTGCCAGATGTCCCACTTTTTAATCCTACCATAGCTTGTTGACCATCAGATTATTATTGACAGATGATGCTTTCACACAATGCACAAGAGATTATCCTTACACCTCAATATATACAATTTTATTTGATTATTATATTTTAATTCAACTTGAAGAGAGAAAGTAATTTGTAAAGATTATGGTCCAGTGGAATTTCTAGTGGGTATTATCAGGAGTAGGTTCTGCCACATCATTGATTTGGGTTATTTCCAATGATCCAAACAGGCATTATCATATCCTTCCATGGATTTAAACTGTATGATGTGTATAACATATCAACTAGATATTTTATATGTAATGAATCATCAGAATAATCTTCCATTATTTAGGCTGACACATGTGTATGATGTTACTTAGATGTTACTGGAAAAATCTTTACTTGTATTACATTTATTTATATATCAATTATAAAATGTTTGATTTATTTTATAAATTTTGAGCTTATTTTTAAGTTTTTATTATTGTTATGTTTTATGTGTACAAATGTTTTACCTGCATGTATGTGCACCATGTGCATGCAGTGTCAGCAGAGGTTGGAAGAGGGAGCCAGATCCCTAGGACTGGAGTTAATAGCTGGTTATGATCTACCTCGTAGGTGCTAGAAACTGAACAAACCTGGGTTTTCTACAAGAGCAGCCAGTACTCTTAACTGCTGAGCCATCTCACCAGCCTCACACATTGATTTCAACTGCACTGAGCAATTGCAGTATTGATGGATGATGATCTGCTTGTGCAGAGTGTTGGGCAAAAGCTCCCATTTCTTATATAACCACTAATGTGAAGCCCATACTGTCACTGAGAAGAACAGAATATGAGCTACAGTAGTTTGTAATTTCTTTTTTGGTTAGTAATGCCTAAAATGGATGTGGTTTTTAAAAAGAGAATTTAGTGAAGCAGAGAGATCCTTCAGCTTACCACTTCCATGTTGCTATTTTATAGTAGATAATACTAAGATTTAATTTATGAGGCTTGATTATTATAAAATAAAAGGATTTTTAATAGTAATTCTGTTACTGCTTCTGAGTATATGACCCTCTCGATGAGGGTTTGTGCTCCATAAAGGATTTAAGTTCTTAACAAAGCATGTAATTTAAAAAATGTCATTTTGACTTCATGAAATTTTCAGGTAAATGGATGGAACTTGAAAATAGCATCCTGAGTGAGGTAACCCAGTCACAAAAGAACACACATGAATGTACTCGCTGATAAGTGGATATTAGCCAAAAAGAAGCTTGGAATACCCACGATACAACTCACAGATCATATGAAACCCAAGAAGAAAGAAGACCACACCAACATGTAGATGCTACAGTCCCACTCAGAAGGGGGAAGAAAATAGTCTCTGGAGGTAGAGGAAGAGAGGGACCTGGGAGGGGGGGAGGAAAAAAGGGGGACCAGTTCAGATACAGGAGGAGATGAGGAAGAATTATAGAGGGTCAGGAATTTGAAAGTAGGTGTGTAGCAGTGGGGTAAGGGGAACTGGGGGTAGCCACTAGAAAGTCCCAGATGCCAGGGACCCAAGAGATTCCTAGGACCCAATAAGGAGGACATTAGGCAAAATACCCAACAAAGGCTAGATAGAACCTGTAGAGACCATATCTAGTGGTTAGGTATGGCTCCTAGTTGAGGGATAGGGCTTCCCAACTGTCTCAAAAATATTAATCCAGAATTCCTCCTGTCAAAAGAAAATGCAGGGACAATGAGTAGAGCAGAGACTGAAGGAAAGGCCAACCAGAGACTGCCCTACCTAGGGATCCATGTCATTTGCAGACACCAAACCCTGACACTCTTGCTGATGCCAAGAAGTGGTTGCTGATAGGAACCTGATATAGCTGGCCTTGAGAAGCTCTGCCAGAGCTGGACCAATACAGATGCAGATGCTGCCAGCCAACCATTGGACTGAGTGCAGAGTCCCCAATGGAGAAGTTAGGGTAAGGACTAAAGGAGCTGAAGGGGTTTACAACCCCATAGGAAGAAGAACAATATCAACCAACCAGACCCCCCAAAGCTCCTATGGACTAAACTACCAACCAAAGAGCACATGGGGGGGGGAAGGGAGGGAACCTATGGTTCCAGTTGGATATGTAGCAGAGGGGTGACTTATCGGGCATCAATGGGAGGGGAACCCTTTGGTCCTGTGGAGGCTCGTGACTCAGGATAGAGGAATGCTAAGGGCTCTGAGACAGGAGTGGGTGGATGGGTGGGGAGGAGCACCCTCATAGATGCAGGGGGAGGAGGGAGGGGATAGGAAGTTCCTGGAGGGGAAACAGGGAAGGGCGATAACATTTGAAATATAAATAAATAAATAGTCATTTTTTTCTCACAAATTTTCAAAAAGAATTATTCACAGGAAATTATACCTTGGCTAAAATCTGGGTTACCAATTGTCTTAGTTATTGGTCTGTTGCTGTGAAGAGACACTATGACTAAGGCAACTCTTATAAAGGAAAGCATTTATTTAGTTGGGGGGATTGCTTACATTTTTCAGAGGCTTAGTCCACTATTATGGCAGAGAGCGTGAAGGCACACGCGTGGCACTGGAGCAGTAGCTGAGAGCTTCACATGCTGACCTGTAGGCAGGCAGGCAGGCAGGCAGAGAGAGATGGGGGTGTGGCTGGTGTGGGCTTTTGAAACCTTGATGGACCCCAGGGACACACTTCCTCCAATAAGACCACACCTCCTAATCCTTCTAATCCTTTCAAACAGTCCCACTCCCTGGTTACTAAGCTTTCAAGTACAAGAGCCTAGGGGGGCTATTCTTATTCAAACAACCACACTAAGTATTAGGTATTTGTCCCTTGGTTCAGAACTAGTCACCACAAATTTGGTGCTTTAAACCATTTATTCCCCCAGACATTGTGGGTCAGGAGACTGGGTTCAGCTTAGCTGAGACCTTTGCTTCATGATTTCTCTCTCACACAAGGCTTCTATCAGGGTCAGCCAGTCAGGGCCACAGTTTCACTTGAAATCTCATTTGTGAAGGTTCCAGCTCCAATCTCATGGGGTTGTTGGCAGAATTCAGTGCCTTAGAGGTGGTTAGCTTGAGGCCTTAACCCTTTGCCGCCCTGGGGGGCGCTATTCCTCGATGCCTGGGTTTTCCCACAGTGTAGATTGCCTTAAGCTAGCAGGGCATCTCCTAGCAGAAAATAAATTGTAGTCTTGTCTCTTAAAATGGCAGGAGACAACTGTCAGCTGTGATGTGTTTTCTGGGTTCAAGGCAAGTCCTAGGTCCTCCTTACTCTTATTGGAGGCGGTTACACAAAGGAAAGGATACCAGAGGCAGGCATTATGGAGGCTGTTTTAGAATCCGCTGGAAAACTTTTGATTGATTTGACACGTATGATATAGCTTGTCTAAAATATAGCTACCCGGCAACAAGTCACAGTCAGTGAGGTCTATAATCAGCAGGAATCAATGGCAGTGTATCAATAGTGTGAGAATTATGATGAAAGCAGCACTGAGTGAAAAATTCACAGTGAAGGCCATTGGGAGGACTCCTGCCCGCCCTGTTCTGACAGCGGGAAGACCAGAATGAATGAGCAGTTAAACTATGCCCGAGGTTCAAGACACACACCAAGAGGAACTGAGCATATCCATTCTGTTTACACATCCTTTCCCTTTTCTCTCATTGGTCTTTGTTCTATAGCTCCTGTTTCTCCTCAGCTTGATTCTTCTCAACCTGCACTAGGCAATGTAAGTTCCTACTTTCCCTACCTTCACTGACAGAGACCAAGGCAACTCGTACCTCCTGACGTGCAACTCTAAGACTCCAAATAAATTCACTTTTCCAATTGTCCATTTTGAGTTGGCCATGCAGCTCAGAGGTAAGCACAGGCTACCTACCAGGCCCTGTGTAGTCTTGTGGTTTCCCTCCAATTCTATCAGCCATGAGAAGAGAAAGCATGGCAACTGGGCCTTGGCAAAACAGCAGAGCCACCTTTTGAAAGTCATTTAAGGAAAATGCACGGCTTTAACAGAGTCCACCTGCCTGCTGGTTTTCGTTAGCAAATGTGGTTGCACTTGTTAAACTGGCAACTGAAATCCTTTAGAAACAGCATCTCAGCGAACACATTGCTAGCGATATTCCTCTGCAAAAATGACCTCCCTTAAAGAGAAGATCTTGTATATGGCTAGACATTTATTTGCAAAGAAGAATAAATATGGAATTGTATAATAAAGTTCTTGATGTTCATTAATCAGCCAAATCTTTGTAGAGTATCTAAGAGGGAATTTTTGTTTGTGTGTTCTTAGCAAGGGCGAAATTACAAGCTGTCGAAACATACAAAACAATAAAGGACCTTCTTAACATGTTTCTATGTAAAATTGCTTTGAAGCCTAGCAAAAACCAGCAAAGTGGTAAACGGGAGGGGTTGATTCTGGCTTTAGTAACATTTAGACTGTTGAGTTGTGGTTAGTGGGTATTTTAATATTATACTAGTGAGTTAATACTGTAATAGGCGTGGGAGTAGGTTCATTAACTTGCATCATGGTGAACAAAAATATTCTATTTTCAAAATGTAATTTAATTAAGTTGTAGGAATTACTATGGGAAATGCACCCAAATTATGCTTGTAAATTCAAGTACTTCAAGCAGCAATGGAGCTAAGTAAAAGAAAAGATAAACTTCGTACTTTTTTTTTGCATGTGCGTGTGTGTGTGTGTGAGTGTGTGTGTGTGTGCTTGCGCGTGGGTGTGGGTGGGGTCACTGAACTTAGTCTCTGTTACAGGGCAGTTCATTACCCCTTAACTACATTCCTAGCTCTAAATGTTATACTTCACCAGACTATCCAAGAATACTGTATTCCTTAAGATTGTTACTTCTTTTCTATTACTCAAAATTAGAACATATAATGTATTTTGAGAGATCTTGCTGTGTAAATATTCTTCACTGATATACATGTATTAAATAAAATGTGGATCTACTGTATTTATACACCTAAGTTACAATACCTTTGTGAATGGTTAGCAAATCCCAAATAGAAAGGGTTAAGAAATGCACCAAATAGGTTGGGAGCCAGAACAGCAATCAGATGGAGATGTCATCCAAGCCTGCAGTGTGAACAGACAAGTAGAACCGCACATCTGCTGATGCGAAGATCTGCCATCTCGATGGGTTCTGCTTTGTCATTGTCCTTTGTGTGTCCTCTAGAATGAGACTAAGAATTCTCATCTGAATACACAATGAAGTAGGCTTTCAGACAAAGTCTGTAGGAATTCTAATTCTAATCTCTAAGAATGGACGAATAGGAAGAGCTTGCCAAGAAAACTAAACAAGCAGGCATGTTCAGTGTAAAGAATATCAAAGAAGAAAAGCATTGGACACACTGCGTGCGGTCCTGTGCACAGCAAAATTTGCCTTGTGTGACAAATGATTCTTCCAGATTCTGATTGTGTGGTTTCTGTTTTAGGAAATGCTCAACTTTGAAGCTTTAAACACAACACATAAGACGATATTCAGCTCTAAAGCAAGACTAAGACCTTTGTCCAAGGATTAGTTCAGTCTTAGAAATCATAGATTCAGATGCCAAATCAACTATGATTTATCTGGCTTTGCATATTTGCATTAAAAAAGTCTTGTCACATTATGGAGGCAGATTTAGTCATTTGAATGCATATTTTCAGAAATCTAGCTAGCCTAATTACATATCTTTAAATTTTTTAATGAGCAGAATTGGGGCGTCGTTTGCTAAGGCATGTGAACTGAGGGAAGGTCAGCAAAGTTTTTGATGTGGGAAAATCCACAAACTTCTGGGCCAGATTTTCCAGGAAGGGCTAGGCTCACAGGAAAGCTATTGATTTAAATAGAATTATCCTAAATTTTAGTGTGTAAATTTATATTAGCTAAGCCAGTTTTCTGCTTAGAGTCATGAACAAAGATGTTTGGAAACAAACCACACTTAGGCAAAGGGGAGTCAGTTAAAAAGGATGCCACTTAGACAAATCCCTTGGATGTGAAAAACTGTTTTTGATGAGCATATGGATGGGATTAGAAGTCCTGTTATAGGGAGACACTATAAATTGATGGAATTGGAAATATTTTCTGAGCTTTATTGCATATATTTGACAGGGATAGGAAATTGCCTTTGACATTCTATTCTTTTGTTGTTGACTTAGACATGGTCCCAGATAGCCCAGGCTAGCTTTAAATTCACTATGTAGCTAAGGATGATCTTGCTCTCCTAGTCCTCTTCTTTGCTGCTCTTGATTATGTGATGGTTTGTTCTTTCCTAGGGAGCTAAGCAGTGACAAGCTAGGGGAGTGACAAGCAGGGTCACAGCTGCCACTGAGGCACACCCAAACTTGCAGACAGGGATGGAATAAACTCCACATCTATTTAAGTACCTGAACTTTTAGTGAGTCCTTGGTCCCAAAACAAGGATTCCTTATAAGGGACAAGGAGGGGTGCCAGACTAGAAGGCTCAACTATATCCTTTCTGAAAAACAACACAAGACGTGATCATGGGTACCAACTAGAGGCCATTCTGAAGACTACGCTCTTGTGATTAGAGTTTATTTATGTATTTACATTTCTGTCAAAATCATGGAAACATAAATCTTGTCTGTACGGGTTCTACCTGAGTTGTAGTTAAGTTTAGGGAGTCTGTACTATCCAGATGTGAACATGATGTGGTGAATTCATCCCAGAAGTCTTCAATTCATACCATGAAAATGTCACCTATCTAATTATTCCAGTGGCTGCCAAGGAGACTTCGAGGTTTCTTCAGGATCAACTTGCCTGCCGCCACATGACAGAGCAGCACAACAGTACACAGATTTATTTGCCTGACAGGGCACTTGCACTTCTGCTGGATTCGTGTTTAGAATCTGTACAGGAGACTGTGCAGTGAGTAAATGGCTTTCTAGGCTGTATAGTTGAATGAGGCTATTTCCTCTGATGTAGACATGACCATCAATGTCTTGAAGGAGAGCAGCAGCTATCTCTTGCCTAAGAGTGAGGACCCTGTCTAGTTTGTCCAGATTACCACTTGGAAGGAAGAGGAAGGATTGTGGGACTTACAAGGTTTATTATGAGCCTTGGGAGATCCTCAGGAAGCTTCTGCCTCCCTGCTTTCTGAGAGTTCAATGGCTATCTCACAATCAGCAAACAATTGACTGGAGTGGGACTTCTGGGTGGTACAGCTGTCAGCAAGTCACTCAGGGGACTTTCTAGTGTGACTGCCTGTGAGTCATCCATGTTCCTGTAAGGACTCTCACGTTCCTTGGCTCACCAAGCTACACTTAGGTGGAACCATTTGGTCTGTGGGTGCCGTCTGTATACAGAGTGAATAGACAGATGTTCCTTTATTTCTCCCAGGGGAGTCAGCAAGGGGAGGATGGTGACTATGGAAACACCCACTTTCCTCCTAGCTCCTTTCCCTCCACACAGGAATTTTGTAGGACAGATACTCATTGGGCTCACTCATTGTTTAACTCTGGTCGCCTTCTCCATTGCTCTGCCCTGATCTATAAATTAGACACATCAAAACATGTGATTTCTCAGCTTCTTTTTCATCAAAGACTGGTCTTGTGATCTAGTTCAGTTTGGGGATGCAAATGCGTTTGTGTGCACATGTGTGACTTCTTTTCCTAAATAAAAGGTAGAGAGTCTCACTGAGAAAAACTTTTTACCTCTGCCGTGCAAATCTCTTCCTTTATGGAAGTCTTGATTCCTTATGAAGTCTTGATTCCTGCAGATACCACAGCCACTGAGAGGCTATGAGGGAGATGCAAGTGAAGTTCCACGGGCCAGCCAGTCTGGGCCTCCTTCAACTCGAGGGAGAAATGGAGTCCTAGTCAGGTCAACAAAGCATAGACAAAGAAATGATGGCAGAGACAACACATGGAAGTGCAGGATCTGAATGCATTTCTTAAAAATGGCATCAGACTTTTACAGTCATTACAAAAGAGAAATGAGAAATCTGGCAGCTCAGCAGTTGAGGTACATCTGAGCCACCTGAAACACACTGGGTCTAAAGCAGCCACGTCTTTGGGACAGGCGCTGCACCTCTGGGGCCCAAGCGCTTTGGCCCTGGGTGGGGGGATGCTGCGGACTGCATGAGACTAGAAGCTTGAATCTGAATGAATGAATCTAAGCCTGGTCCATCTAAGTTCCTGCACAAAGTGAAAACCAGGCTTAAATAGTATACAGAAAACAAGGCAGATGACAAAAGTCAAGTAGGCAGGTGACAGACACATCAAGGTAAGTAAGTTCATGTAAGCAAGTGATAGTTACATCAAGGTCGGTAAGATCAGGCATCCAGGTGTGAAGTGGGGAGGGCACCGGAAGAGCAGTGTGCCCTCCCCGCTGGGGCTATTTTGGTATTTTCATGCTAATTCTCTGGGTCTACTGGAGGCAAGTACCAGGAAGTTCCAATCTAGCAGTTCCTGAAAATGCCCTTAAGTGAGGGAAGCCCTTTGATTACTCTCTGGTATGTAAAACAGTTCTGTCTTCTGTGGGATTGCCCTGAGAATTTAACTATGTTAACAGTAAGTAATGGTGCCTGACCTCTGTTGCTAACTCTGAGGACTTCCTATCTGATAAAGCAGCTTCCTTGTGAGAAATTCCAAGCTAAGGACAGCATGGAAATAAATTAGGATATATTGGAATTTTGTGCTGGCCAGGGAACAATGCCCTTTTTCAATCATTTACGAATCATTTCTTGGGGTACCTTTATGCCTGAATAAGAAGGCGTGTTGACGATTGGAAAGACTAATCTGAAACACGTCTGAGTTAGGAGATGCCAACGACTGACTGAATTCCCAGGAGGCACAAACTCCCTTTGAAGTCCTAACTCCTCTTATCCTTGATCAGGCTTTTAACCCTGATATTGCAGACGTTACTGGAGTAGACAAGTACTAGGAATGGCAGTGAAGAAACCAAAGTGATGCCTCTAAACAAATTAGTTCAGTATGCAAAGACATTGTGATCCATTTCCCCTGATATGTTAGAATACCTCTTAACTTTTCAGATAGACTTAGTATGCTCCCATTTGTACTGTAGAGTGTCCTGCTTCTTGAAACCAAGTGTAATCAAAAGTCTCAGTTTTGTGTGATCATTTAGATTTTTCCAAATCCGTTGTTTTTGCTGGCACTGTTCCCATTCAAAGGCAAGGAAATTATTTTTTTCTGTTAACTTTTTCTGAGTCAGATATGATGTCACATAAGTTCTCTAGATTGAGGAAGGCTTGTATGAAGTAGAAAGATTACAGAGAGAAAAATCTGATATTAAAAGGTTTCTTACCATAGTTACAACAGACAATATATCTACCCAAAGTAGGCTAAGACCCAGAGACAATTTACTTGGTGGATGAGAATATATTTCATAGATTTGAGGTCAGAAAGTAAAGCTACATCTCCCTGCAGACCAGAGCTGGAAAGCTATATTCAATGGTTCTCTATTCCTCTGTCTCTCATAATCTCCTCTGCCCATATCATGAATAATATGTTTTTTCCCCCTATGAGTGCCATTGATTCTTAGTGCTTGCCCGTGTATATAGCAAAAAAGTCATTTAAGCTCTATCAGGACAAATGCAAATTAAACTTAGTGACATTACTTACTTTGAGCTTTCCAGTTCTCTGGAGGAAAACTCTGATTAGTCCAGGTTATTTCCTCTCATCAATCTTTAAGCAAGATAATATTATGGGAATTGGGCCAAACAACTTAGCTTTCTTAGGCTGCAAGGGAAAGTATATTTTGAGAAGAGAGTATGGGTTTGCATGTGAGGAAGAATGGCTGTTGTAGAAGAAATAGTGAACATCTCCATTGCTCTTCTGAAGATTTAATAGGCTGAACAGTAATACATTAGTGCCACTTTGTTCACGTATATCATGTACTTTGACCAGATTCATTTCCCAGAACCCTCTCATGTTTCCCCTTCCCTCTCCTGCTAGTCCTATGTGTCTTCCTCTTCTATGTTCATGTCATGTGTGTATTAGGTTCCATATATGAGAAAAGAAGATTCTGAGTGCATCCTCATAATGGTATTTCTAAAACACGAATCCCATCATGTTTCAGTCCTATTAAAAACCTATTTATCTCAACCACATGGTGGTGGTGTGGTGCACCCTTCATCCCAGCACTCGGGAAGCAGGCAGATCTCTGAGTTCAAGACCAGTTACAGAGTGAGTTCTAGGACAGCCAGGGCTATACAAAGAAACCCTGTCTTGAAAAACCAAATCAACCCCCACTCCATTTATATCCCTTTAAGTCACTCTATCCTCAAAAAATAGCTAAGATTGTTTGTAGTTCTTGCTTTTGGTTTGTTTAATGTTTTTTTTTTTAAGTTATTTTTCAATAATTTGTTTATGTACTTTACATCCTGGTTGCAGCCCCTCCTATGTCCTCTCCTCCTAGCCCCACTCCCAGAAACCCCTCCCCTATTACCTCCTTAGAGAAGGGGCAACCCCTCTTGGGTACAAGCTTGCCCTGGGATATCAACTCACAGTAGCAATAAGTGGTGCTCTCTTTCCCATGGAGGCTGGACAAGGCAGTCCAGCTAGGGGAATGGGATCCAGTATAGGCAAGAGTCAGAGATAGCCTTCGCTCCAATTGTTAGGAGACCCAGCCGAAGACTAGACTGTACATCTGCTACAAATGTGTAGGGAGCCTCCCTCATCCCAGGTCTCTGGCTAGTCTCAGAGATGCTTCCGTCTGACCTGCCAGATTTCCATTCTCTCTCCCAGCCTTCTCCCTTTTTCCCTCATACCTGATCCCCATCTCCGTTTCCCTCCTCACCCTCTCTCCCATCCATGTTCCTTCCTCCACCCACTTCTGATGTCTATTTTATTTCCCCTTCTGAGTGAGATTCATGTATCCTCCTTTGGGCCCTCCTTATTACTTAGTTTCTTTGGGTCTGTGGATTGTAGCATGATTTTCATGTACTTTATGACTAATGTTTTTCTGGCTCTGGGTTACCTCATTCAGGATGTTATTTTCTAGTTCTATCCATTTGCCTGTAAATTTCATGTCTTTCTTTTTACTAGCTGAGAAGCATGGTTTTTATTTTTAATTGATGTAATAAGTATAAATATATGTGAGATGCACATCATCTACAGTTCTTAACAGTCCACTTGCTGTCTTTGCACAACTCCAGAGCTATTCTTCCAGCTCACCCCCACTTTTTACCACCACCCAGGTGTCTCCATACCCAGGACCTGACCTTGGGTGCCTGTCTCTTGTAGTGTTTAGCACTCTTCTCTTTACATATCACGCCACACCATCATTGCTCTTTGTTTGCTCTGGACCATATCTTTTAGCAGGGGATGTTATATTTGGTGTAATGTAGAATATTCTAAGACTAGTGTTTGGTGCATAATGTTTGCTTATAATAAGCAGGCATTCAGTATTTAGTGAACAGATTATAGTGACAGTTGATAGTTTCTTTTTTAACTGTGCATTTTCCTATTCATTTATAAAAACTGAGCTGGAAATAAATCTAAAGCTATTTGAGGACACATGTCACAAAAGAATGTGTGAGAGAAGGCAACCTGAAAGAGACAAGCCTAGTGTAAGGCAGAAAAAACAGAATGAAACAACTAGGGCCCAAACTTGAGAGGAGCAAGCAAGAAGCTGGAGGCCATTTCAGAGCTTAAGTAATGGAATGTACTTCACTAATAATGTTAATCCTTAAGGCAATTCTTTGATGTTGTTATGCCCATAGTGAAGATATTAAAATTAAGAATTAGATCAGAGAACAATAAACTGATTTTGAATCCTTGATATGACAAATACAAATAAGAAGCAAATGAAGGAAATAAAAACCCTCCTGAGAAAGTCTTATCAAAGGCAAACTGTTCCCATACCTCTGCCCATCTTTAAGTGGATCTGAAACATCTTTAAGTGTTTCTGGATAAGTGTGTGAGTTATTTTTCTTAAAGGGATCACTTTCACTCTTTCATCTGTCTTGGATACAGTGCTGATTATCTAATCTATATGTACTCGTTCTTACTTTTACTAGGATAAATTCCACTACCTCTCTCCTTCAAGCTTTTTTTACTCCTTATTCCATGCAGATGATTGAACCTGGGGCCTCATATATGCTATGCAAATGCTTTACTGCTAGCCTAGCCCTTAAGTTCTTTCACAACTAGGCTTCTTTGCTCTTCCTATTTTCTGATTTAGCTAAACATTTTTGGAATCTAAAGGATACTCACCTCTCTTGTGAACCATTATCAACAGAAGCATATAAGCAGGGGCTAGCTTAGTGCATAGTTGTACTGTAGGTCACACGCAGCGTGTGTGTGCCTGTGCGTGTGTGTGTGCGTGCGCGTATGTGTGTGTGTGTGTGTGTGTATACGCATGTGTGTATGCGCATGTGTAAAATGTAATAATTTTAACAGTGGCATTGCTGAAGTGACCATAATCAGTACTATGCCATTTCCCATTTCGGTTAAGATGGGATATCTTATTAAAATTTCTAAATCTCAGTTTTTTAAATTAATAACAAGAGAGAAGGATTGGCGATGCAGTTCTTAGGCAGTGTGCTTGCCTAGTATGAAGGAGGCTCTGAGTTCATCCCTAGCATGAAGCTATCCTTCAAACATACATTTCTTTTTTCCTAATAACTCTTCTAGTTTACTCTGGAAGAATAAAATAAAATGTTATATGTGAAATGCTTTGGGAATATCTGGTCAAACGCTGTAAAAAATGTTTGTAGTTGATGACAAACAGTATTAAAACAAATGGAGTTCCGGAGCTGAAGAAACACCAATCAGGCTCATCTCCAGGCAAGGGACGCCAAGGGTTGCCACGTGACGTCATTGCTCCGCGCCGGGCGCGAAGTGCTTCCACCCTGGCCCCGGCAAGAGCTGCACGCGCCATGGGGACCTGGCGGTGTTTGCTGCACTTTGGCAGGGTGTCATTCCGGGGTGGTAGCGCGGTCTCTGTCCCGCCCCGGGGGTGCCGAGCTTTGGGTTGTGGGCGCCAGGTGTGTGCGGAGTGCGGAGCGCGGGCGGGATGGTGCGGGCCGGACCGCAGGCGCCTGCGCGCTCCCGCTAGCGGGTTTCCTAAGAAGGTGGCTGGGGCTTGTGGTCCCAAACTGTCCGGAGTATGGATGTGTGGCATGCACATTGCTCTCTTGTTTTGGGGTTATTTGGTGAATATCTTAAGGAAAAGGAAAATCTGCAGAAAGCTTAACTCGGTAAAAAGTCCACTTTAGTTTTTTTTTTTTTTTTAAACATCCTCACACTGGCAGACAAATTTCAGCTTGAACAATTTATCTTTGACGTTGAGATTAGCATTTGAAGGAGCACCTAAAGGCTAAATCTATGGCAATGAACATTATTAGAAAAGAAAGGCCTGTTAAGCCCAAACTCTGGGTTGTTTTGTCTTTTACAGCATAGTAATCCAGCAATGAGAATGATTGGTTTAAATGACTTTTTTTTTTTTTTTTTCTTTTTTTAAGTTATTAGGCGCTGAGGGTGAGGCATTGAAACAAAGAAGAACACAGATCATGTCCCGAGGACTTCCTAAGCAGAAGCCTATAGAAGGTGTTAGAGAAGTCATTGTTGTAGCCTCTGGAAAGGGTGGTGTTGGAAAGTCTACCACCGCAGGTATTGTAAGGTGTTCCTTGCCCTCCTGACAAGTGGTGCTCCCAAATGCACTGTAAATGACCACCTTTCAGGCTTCGTGTCTGTGATGTTTTTGACCTTGGTTTCTTAGTACTCGGATTTGATAATGGCTAGGAACGGAACTAAACACTTTTGTTACCAGATTGCCTACTCAATAGAGCAAAATTTAGATTGTCTACCGACATTCTGTTCACTTAACTAGGACTCTCTTTCAGAGGATGGTATGCAAATTACACTGTCCACTTAGCCCAGTGTCTTTGCCATAGAAGTGCTCAGCAATTGGTTGCTGTTACTTTAAAAAAAAAAATCTAGTAATTGTATACTAAATTAAGTCGGTTCTTTTCCAGTCAGTCATTGTACATGGACCTGAATATTTGCATTTATTACTGTTTGTTTTTTATTTAATCACATAATTTATAGCATTTATAAAGTCACCAATACCCATGTCCCTGTGTCCAGATGCATGTGTGGAGAGCATCAGGTGTCTTTGTTGTTCTCCACATTTTTTCAGTGGCTCTCAGGATCTGCTTGTCTCTCCTCTGGTCTTCCCAGTGCTGTGGTCACACCCAGGTCCTTGTGCTTGTGTGGCAAGCACTTTACCTGTTTGGAGCCATCTCCGCTCTGAGTCATCTAGACTTCACATCCTCTTTATCAGTATATTAGTGATGAATCTTTTTCATGACCCTTTTTGGTGATTGTAATTTGTCACTAAGATGTTTTAGCACCAAAGATTTTGAGTTCTAAAATGGAATCAACACCCAAGACTAAGAGTTATTTCCAAAAGAAATCTTTTATTTCTAAAGAGATTATAAGGAATAATGATGTGAGAAACTTCTTGTAGCCCTACCCACTAGAAGCCAGCCTTACCGAGCTATGTTGGCAAGTAAATATGTATTTTGAAGGTTCTAGTGACACACAGCTCTGTGCCGTACACCCTCATCAGCCCGAGGAGGTCGTCTAAAAAAAGTTTGTATTTAAAATTAGATAATTTACCTACTATCAATTTGGAATTCAAATTATTTTGTAATATATGAGTGGATTTTTAAGTGCCATGCCCTAGACTAAATAAAACTTTATATATAGTATTCTTTTAATCCTCACAACACTTGTAAAAAAGTAGGAGATAGCTTTATTTTATAGAGGAGGAAGCAGACTGACGGATAAAAAACCTATAGCTATACAGATATTTATAGAATAATAATATAACAGTATTTATAGAATAATAGGAGGTGGTGGAGCTGGGTTCAGATGCAGGCCTGCTTTGCAGTTTGTGCTTGTGACTACCGTCCTGGTGGACCTGACAGCATTGTTCTGCAGAGAGCTGGGTTTCACTCTACAGCACACCGGTGGTCTGAGGACCTGTGTTTATTAACCTTGCATATGCAGTGCTTGAGGTTCTCTGCTCTCAGCTGTAGCCTGGCTGCAGAGCTGCTTACTCTGTATTGGGGATACTGCTTCTCTCCTGCCTGTCTCTCGAATCCCTGGCGTAGGCAGGTTGGCTGCCATACTCTGCCCCATACCATTTACCTTCTTCCCCTCCTTCTGTGCCCAGCACCTCAGGCTTTTGTAGACTTGCGTATGTGTGAGCTATCTACACAGATACCTGGAACACCATTTTTTTTAAAAAGGAGAATGGGCTACATCTGTTGGATATCAAACAGTTAATTTCTATAAATAAATTTTGAAAGTAAACTATCCATTTCATTGACATTACTTTAAGAAAAACTAAGTGAAATATTTGAGTAACTTTGTAGCAGATTATGAATGGACTATTTTTTTTGTTTGTTTGTTTGTTTGTTTTCAAGACAGGGTTTCTCTGAGTAGCCCTGGCTGTCCTGGAACTCACTCTGTAGACCAGGCTGGCTTCGAACTCAGAAATCCGCCTGTCTCTGCCTTCCAAGTGTTGGGATTAAAGGCGTGTGCCACCACCATGAATGATCTATTTAAAATGTTTAGTCCCAGGCAGGCGTCTGTTGGTAGCTGCAAGGTTATTTTCTGTTTTGTTCTTTTGCTTCTGGCATTTTCTCCTCACCCTTGCTTTACAAGTGAGGGACTTGCTGAAAGGCAAGTTAGTTTTCCTAGAAGGAAAGTTACTAAACTGAATTCTTTCTGTTTCTTTCAGTGAACCTTGCTCTTGCGTTGGCAGCGAATGATTCGGTAGGTGTTCATCCATAGAAATACTAATGTGTTACAGCGTTTTTAAGGCAGTGATGAAGTGTTGCCTGGAGCTGGTGTTGCTTGAAACTAGATGTTTCAGTCTGTGCATGTTTTTAAAAATGCTGCCATGAGTATGGCTCCATGTAGTAACAGTGGTTCTGCAATCAAATGTTGACCTGTATCCCATTGTAGCTTTCATGTTCCTGCACAGACAAAATAAAAATTTACTGTTACAGTCTGTATCTCTGATAGTAGTATTCTGGATTCAACTCTTTTTCTGAAGTTAGGGCCACAGGATGACTTCCAAGCATGTCTAGAATTTAACTTTGTAGCTTAAGCTAGCTCAGAATCCTTCTGCTTCAACTTCCAAGGTCCTAAGATTACAGACATGCACTTCCTTGTCTGCCTGGTTCACCAGAAATAAGTTTCAACTTATTTAACTCAGTAAAACAAGTCAGAAGATACTCTAAAAGTAATGTTAGTCCTTTGGAGCAGAGCTTGAGTAGACTATGTGTGTAATGTAAGATTGAAGGATTGTTTATTCTCCCTTGTATATCATTCATTTTTAAGGTTTGTAGTTTATATATATGTGTGTTTATGTGAATGTATGTCCTCGTGTGTGAAAAAGGAGGCCAGATCCCTGGCATTGGAGTCGTATTGCAGTTGAGAGTCGCCATGTTGGCTCTGGGAACAGAACTTGGGTCCTCTGTATAAACTGCAGTTCTCTAAGCTGCAGAGCCATCTCTCCAGCCCCTGCACCTCACGCTTTCATGGCTGCTGAGCCATATCTCAAGACCCTGCACCTTATGCTTTTGACTGCTGAGCCATCTCTCCAGTCCCTGCACCTCACGCTTTTAGCTGCTGCGCCGTCTCTCCAGCCCCTGCACCTCACGCTTTCATGGCTGCTGCTTTCATGGTTGATCACTTTTCCTTTGATGAATCTTTAGGTTGGCTCTCCTTTTCTCCACTTCTCTGGTTCAAGGACAGCAGGATTTGTCTTTTCCTGTGGGGTTGAGTCTAGGGCTTCATACAGTCTAGGCTGGCGTCAACACCAACCTCCCAGCGGGACAGTGGTGGCACACATCTTTAATTCCAGCACTTGGGAGGCAGAGGCAGGCAGATTTCTGAGTTCGAGGCCAGCCTGGTCTACAGAGTGAGTTCCAGGACAGCCAAGGCTATACAGAGAAACCCTGTCTCGAAAAACAAAACAAAACAAAGCACTGACCTCCACAGCCCACTTTGGTGACTTTTTTCTTTTTTTACTTTTTATGATATCCTTTCTTTCTCCAGTTCCTCCCAGATTCTCTTCATTTCCCTACCTACTCAACTTCATGTTCTCTCTGAAAAACCAAAACAGGAAAAACAAACAACAAACTCAACCAAAATAGATAATGAACTAAAAAATAAAGAAATTTTAAAAAAATGTAAAAAAATAAAGAAAACCAATTAAGAAAAAGAATCAAAGAAGCCAAAACAAACCCAAACTGAAACAAAAAGCACGCACTAACCAACAAAATGCAGTCTATTTTGTGCCCTTTGGAGCGTGGCCGCCCATTGGACTTCCCGGATACATTGTCCAGAAAGAAGTAACAGATGAGTACAATTGGGAAGTCAGCTCTCCTAGCTCTTTAATTTCTGAAGATTTCTTTATATTTGATAATTTAAATGACGATGTAGAATTTTAGGCTCACAGTCACTTTTTGAACTTTGAAAACAATATTCCATTTTCCTCTGAAATGCTAATGAGAATGCCTGATGCTTTTCTGATCCATATTACTCTGTAATAACATGTGTTGTTTTCTCCCTCGAAGCTTTTAAGGTTTTCTTTATGGCTTTTAAAGTTTAAAGTTGTCACAACTATGTGTAGGGTTGTTGGCTTTAAAAGCTGCTGTATGCTTGGAAATTGGCTGGGAGTATTCTCAATTTAGAGGCGGCTTCTCTTCATCCGAGTGTCTGTTCTCATTGTGCAAGCAGCTGCTGACCTGCATGCCGTTCATTTTCTTTTGTGCTCTTTGGCTGTTTGTCGTTTGTGTTTCTCAACAGGCCTTCCACTCCTTTGCCTACGCCTCTGCTCAATAACAGTTATTTAGCCCTTCTAATTTCTTAAGTTTGGAGATTGCTTTCTCTAATTTTCTAGACCCGTGTCTTGCTTTCAATTTAATGTTTCTTAAAAAAAGAAGGGAAGAGTTGTTTATAGGACTCTGATGATCGTATCTAACTAAGAGAAATGTAGCTTCCATTTTCTTGTTTCTTTTGGGGCCTTGTTTATTTAGGACAGCAGGATAGTTGCTTTCCTGGTGCCCCCTGGCTACCAGAATCCGTACACCTGGGGAGTTCCTGGACACACACAGAAGTTTGGCCCTACGTCAGACCTTACGGTTGCAGCAGAGCGCTCTGCAGTCTGTTTGGATCTTCTGCATGGTTCAGTGCTGAAGTCTGAAACCGTGGACCTGCGAATAGCCCTGTTTCTATTCGTAGTTTTAAATACAGGATAGTTTAGTCTTAGCTGACTTTCCCCCTTATCATTTCAGTGGAGTTTGGAAGAAAAGGAAAATCAGCATGCATGTTTAGGTGGCCATCTTGAGGGAAGAGCCAGTAAGTGAGCGAGCTTGCTCATTTATTTATTTATTTATTTATTTATTTATTTATTTATTTATTTTCTCAGCACTTGTTCTGTATCCAGGCTGCCTTTGAGCTCACACTCTTTTTGCCTCAGCTTTCTAAGTGCTGATATTACAGGTGTGTACTGCCATGTTACACTAGTGATATGTTTAAACAGTTTTTTTTTTGTGTGTGTGTATGTATGTATGTGTGTGATTTCTGTTCACATGGTGTTCACATGTCACAAACACTGGAAATCAAGCCCTGGCCCTCTCTCTCTAACGTTTACCTAATATACTACTGACCTTTAATATTGACAATCCTATTTCTTGATCTTTCTTCTGTTCTAAACTACTTTTATTATGAGTTTTATTTTTTTACAGTATCATTTTTTAAAAAGTCTTTAGAAGCATTAATTTATTATTCTTATGTATACGAGTGTTTTGCCTGCATTATGTCTTTGTGTCATGTGAGCATACTTAATACCGATAGATATCATTAGAGGGTGTTAAGCACTGGAGAAACAGACCGTTGTAGTGTCAGGTGTCCGGGGATTGAACCTGGATCCTGTGGAAGAGCAGTCAGATACTCATAACTGCTGTGCAGTCTCTCCAGCCCCTTTACTATAACTTTAATGCACACTGGGAAAGAGGACTGAGTCAGACTGAAAGGCCAAAGGCCGTCAGAAGCACTTGACAAGCTCCATGAGCTTCCTAAGACAATTCATTTTATTTCAGGAACTATGTGGAGTACCTATGACGTTCACTGTCAGACTCTCTGGGAACATAGAGAACACATAAACATGCATGGTAGAGACCTGTAGCCTGCTGAGACTTTATCTATAAAAGTGTGTTGAACATACATGTATCTATGTAATATTTATATGTATGTATGTGTGTGTGTGCGTGTGTGTACTTGTATCTATGTACTTGTCTTAGCTGCCTCTTAGTTTTTTTTTTGTGGTGGTAGAAATTGAACCCAGGGTCTAGTGTGTGCTAGCCAGTTCTACTACTGAGCTGTCTTCCTAGCTCTAGCTAGATTTTTTTTTTTTTGATGGTATATAGTTGAAATTGTTTTTATAGCAGTTTCTTTTGTGAATGAAAAAGTATTAATCAAAACCTATAAGATTTTATTTTATAAAAATGATTCTATTTTGTTTTGTAATAATAGAAACATTGTATAATCTCAAAGTTTTATAAACCAGCACAGATAAAAGGAAGACAAATGTCTTAAGATGATGAAATAGATCCAGGGGCAAATACAACAATAAATTACTCATGATGAGTAGCTTTTATTTCAGACAAAAGCAATTTCCCCCAGCAGAGTCTTTTCATGAATGGAGCTGTGTTTGATTCTCATGGAAAGAGGTACTGAGGACCATGCTATGTTGATGAGTTTGACAGCCTTCATTGATTGTACCCTGCCTGGCCGCATTTTCTCACCCAGCTCATTTCCTCGTCTCAATTCTTTCCAGTATGCATCTGTTTCTATATTCCCATTGTAATGGCAGCTCATTCATTCATTTATACCTCAGTCACGGAGTGCCTACTCTGTCACAGGTACTGTGTTTGGAAACTGTAGAAATGGACAAGACAGCTTTTGCCAGTGGGGGCTCACACACTGGCACACCATGGTATGACACCCTTCCTGCCTGGGCTCCAAATTCTTCCTGTGTACCCTGCCAGTTCACTCATAACTGTTGGAATCACATAGCTGTCCTGCTCAGATTTTACACCCCAAAACCTTTGCTGCTATTCACACAAAGCATTCTATTGTTTTATAACCTTCTGTGTTTCTACAGGAATGTCCTGTACAGTTTTCTGCAGAGTTCTGTGTCCTCTTTCCCAGGCTACCTATATGCCTAACCTAGTTATATTCTGTACCAGGGTGTGAATGTTGGGGGAAGGCAGAATTGAGTGCTCACAAAAATCTAGCTATTGTCTTAATGCACATCTGTGGGTTGCTTATAGTGTTTATACAAATAGTTTATCAGTTAGCATTCCTCTGAGGGTAGGTCAATAAAGTGTCTGAATTCCCTTTAAGTAAGGGTCTTTCCCCAGTGTTGTGAAATTCAGTGGCAATGTTTGTATTTTATTATCATTGCATTCATGTGGTCATTCTAGTATTTTTTTTTTTTATAACTTACACTTATTGAGCACTTACTATATTAGCACAGATAGTTAGCACTTTACATAGACTAATTCCCATGACATGTTTCTCAGCTCATTTCCTTTTCGTAGCAATGACTAAGATTAGGCTCTGTTAAAACAAGAGCCTGCCTCTTTAAGAGGTCTTTGGAGGCCAGATCTCAATGCCTGAAGTGTTCAGGCCACACCTCCCTGCTGCTCTCCCCGGGACAGCAGTAACAAGGATCCCTAATCAATGGTTCTAACCAGCACCTGTTCTTCCATACTCTTTGTTACATATACCATGTTGGACTAAATTACATAATGTCAAACTCCCCCTCCCCATTCCCAGAGTTTATAGGAGTCTGATATTTCCTTCGTTCTTGGGGTTGCTGTTGAGCTCCTCTGGCTTTCTTCTCACTATCTCCCTGTTTGTCTCTTCCTGTATCTTATTCTCACCCTGACTGAAGCCCCTTTCCTGGGTTTTAAAGGTCAGCCTCTCCTTCTATGAAAGCCCTATGCTTGGTCTCTCTCATACATTGCACCATCTTTTGTCTAATGCTTTCCTTCCCACATTGGGGTTCAGGAATGGTCTCTAGGCCCCAAGGCTCTAAATAAACTGCACTCTCTGAAGTGATCATGTGGCAGCTACTTTCTTGGACTGCCTGTTGCAGTTTTATTCTCTTTCTTATTATATTTAACAACTACTATTACAGTCCCCATTGTAGACAGGAGGTCAAAGCACATAGAAATTAAGTGACTTGCTCAAAATCACCAGGGAAGAAAGAACATAACTAAGATTGAACGACAACCTAGTCAGTGCACTTTTAACCTAGTGTCCCTGTGCCATGATTCTTAGCATTAAGAATTGTATTTGGGGTTAGAGACACAGTGGTTAAGAGTCAGTGTTGCTCTTGCTGAGGACTTGATTTTTGTGGCCCATAATCATTTGTGACTCTAGCTCCAGAGGGCCCTGATGCCTCTGGCCTTCAAGGACACCTGTATTCAACATGCATATGCCATATACATAATTAAAAGTAAATCTTAAAAAAACTGTTATAGCCTGTGCCACACAGTAAAACTCATCTTAAATCAAGCCTGTGGTGTGGCATGCACCTGTAGTCTCAGCCATTAGAAATGTGGAAGCAGAATATTTATTTGAGCTAGCCATTTGAGACCAGTCTGGGTAACATACTGAGATGATATTCCAACCAACCAACCAACCAACCAACCAACCAACCAACCAACCAAAGTTTGTTGTCTCTAGTCTTGGTTACCTCTATTGGCAGCTAGTGGAGTGCTTATGGCTTGCATACCACAAAATACATGCTTATTTTGTGGTTGAATTGAGTATCTAGATTGATTTTTCAGTGTGTACGTACAAAGCTCATTTTTCTTTTTCTTTTTTCAAAATAATGTGGGGTGGGAACTAATTTAGTGGCTGTGGTGGTTAGTATTGGTTAATTTTCAAGTGGGCAAGGTATAGAGTTACCACATAGAGCTCTGGGCACACTGTGAGGGATTATTTAGCCCAGAGGCATGCATGCCTGTGAGGATTGCGTTGACTGGATTAGTTGAGGTCTGAAGGGAGAAGTTCTGTTCTCTGGGCCTGGAGCTGGACTTTATAAGAAGGGGAAGGCTGAGTGCCAGCATTCATGGCTCTCTGCTTCCTGTTTGTGCAGCGTGACTAGCTGCTTCAAGCTCCTGCTGTCTTGGTTTTCCTGCTCTGATGGACTGACTACACCCTTGGACTCTGGACTGAAATAAACCCTTTCTCTCCTGAGTTGTTTTTGTCAACTCAGAGTCAATTTGGTCTTCTCATTTTATATGGTACTCAGTCATTTTAGCTGTAGTTACGATTCCTGCTCCTTTGATACTGGTGTGTCGCTAGTCTAGATTACACTGCTGGGCACTGCAGATGATCACTTTAACACTTTCTATGCATTCCCAGCTCAGTATGGGTAGAACAAACACCTTTTCCTATAGTTGTTTTTGTTGTTTGAGACAGGGTCTTATAACCTAGGCAGGATTCAAACTCACTATATAGCCCAGGCTGGGTTTGGATTTGAGGCATAGCTAAGGATGACCTTGAACTTCTCTTTTTACTGCCTCGTGTCTCCCAAGGGCTGGCTCTTGATCGGTGAGTGATAACCTTGAAGAGTTCAGTATAGAGTGTGTACTTCTCCAATACAAAATACATTCTCTACAACATGGTCACTGTAAATTGTGCTTTTACTTATCACAAATAATTAAAATCTAAATGAGATAATACATATGACATACTTAGCACAGTGTCTATCCTATAGTAAGTTGGAAACAAATTTTTAGTATTAACAGTTAGATTAACACTTTCTGTATACAATATTTTTAAGTAAAAGTTAGTGTGTATTTTACTTGACTATTTTAGCAAAGTTTTAAGTGCTTATATTTCATTTTCAGAATGACTCATTAAGTAGATTTTAAATTGGATTTTTTTTTTTTTTTTTTTTTTTTTTTTTTTTTTTTTTGGTTTTTCGAGACAGGGTTCTTCTGTGTAGCCTGGCTGTCCTGGCACTCACTCTGTAGACCAGGCTGGCCTTGAACTCAGAAATCCGCCTGCCTCTGCCTCCCAAGTGCTAGGATTATAGGCGTGCACCACCACCGCCCGGCCTTTAAATTGGATTTAAAAATGGAAAAGGAAGCAGTATTATCTTCAGAGAATTTTTTTGGTTATCTTTTCCATTGATGTTTATCTGAAAATATTTGTCTTTTCCTGTGCTCACATAATGCCTTCATGTGTTCTTCTCTCCAGCTGTGCTGCTTTCTCACAAATGTCCTTTCCATGTGACTAACATTGTCCTAAGCCTTTGAAGTTCTGTGATGGACTTGAAAGTTTTAGCTCAAGAGTCAGGTTCTAGGTGTGGTGGCACATGCCTGTAATCCTAGCTAGCCTTTGGGAAGCAGAGGCAGAATGATCGTAATTCAAGGTCACCTTCACCACAGAGAATGTTCCACTGCAAGGCCTGCCTGGGTTACATGAGACCCCAAATCCCAAAATGATGTAGTTTTGGGGATTGGAAAAGTTGAACATACTATGGCGTTCCCACCCACAGCGGTATTGTCTGCATTAAGTAGTTCACATTCTAGCTTTTTGCTGTCAGGCGGAGCTGGGCCTTTTCCTGGCTGACTCTTACCCTGAATGGCTTTCGCCTCTGCCTTCCTCGTAGAGTTTTAGAACAAGATGCATATGGAATGCTCAGGTGGTGTCTCACACGTGGGGCATGCTGACGGTGCTAAGATAAGGTCCTGTCTTTACTGGTACAGACTGCAGGTGCTAGCATGTACACATTATCTGCAGTGCAGTTACAGTGTGATTTTGGAGTAAAAGGATGTTTCTCACAAGTTTACACGGGGAATCCAGATGTGACCACTTAATTGAAGTTCATGAAGTTCATTTCATCTTTTTTTTTAGTATCAGTATTGTAAGAGGACTACATTCTGATATGTTAACTTAATTTTTTTTTCTTATTTTATGTATGAGTACACTGTTTTCAGACACACCAGAAGAGGGCATCAGATCCCATTACAGATGGCTTTGAACCACCATGTGGTTGCCGGGAATTGAACTCAGGACCTCTGGGAGAGCAGTCAGTGCTCTTAACCACTGAGCCATCTCCCCAGCTCTGTTAACCTATTTTTTTTTTTTTTTAAGATTTATTTATTATTATAAATGAGAACACTGTAACTGTCTTCAGACCATCAGAAGAGGGCACCAGATTTCATTAAGGGTGGTTGTGAGCCACCATGTGGTTGCTGGGATTTGACATGACCTTCGGAAGAGCAGTCAGTGCTCTTACCCGCTGAACCATCTTACCAGCCCTGTTAACCTATTTTTAATGCTTTCACTATATCAAGTCTTTCTTAATAAAGACATTTTGTCTCAGTATCATGCTAAGCTATTTTGAGGAGGAAAGATAGCACTCTTTATGTTCAGTGTATAATTATTTTAAAAGTAGAGTGGAAGCTGGGTCAAGAAACCAAATCCTGGAGGAATAATTGCAAAATCATTACTTTTTGTTTTCTGTTCTGAAATTCAATGGTAATTCTTAGTAGGAAATATTTTATACTTATAAGTGCATTGAAATTCACAATTATTTACATTTACTGATAGATTCTGAAAATATTTTTTAATCTTTATAAATACTGATATACTTTTAGGATAAAAATATAAATACTAATTATGATTTTTTTCCTGCAAGTATTTGATATTTGTCATAGCTATACATGCATTTATTCACTGCATTTCTGATGAGTAACTTTTCCGTATTCTTTACTATGTAGGCTTATTCATGTCTTGAGGGACTGTCATCACCTGGGGTCTGTGCTCAGCATGGTGACCTAGGTTCTGTGCTCAGCATGGTGACCTAGGCTCTGTGCTCAGCATGGTGACCTAGGCTCTGTGCTCAGCATGGTGACCTAGGCTCTGTGCTCAGCATGGTGACCTAGGCTCTGTGCTCAGCATGGTGACCTAGGGTCTGCTCAGCATGGTGACCTAGGCTCTGTGCTCAGCATGGTGACCTAGGCTCTGTGCTCAGCATGGTGACCTAGGCTCTGTGCTCAGCATGGTGCTTACACAGTTGAAAAGACCTTGCCCTTCTCACTTCAGGCCGTCTGTCTATCTCTGAGTGACTATTTTGTAGACTCTTGGTTTCCCATTTCTGTGGGCTCTTTCCTTGACCCTGACTTGTCTCAAGTCGATCCTGCCTCCCCAGTGTGCCTTTCTTTCTTTAAACAGGGTTTCACTCTGTAGTCCAGTCTGGTCTTGCCTTTGTGATTCTCCTGTCTTAGCTTTCAGACACTGGAGCTATAATGTGTGCCTCCTTGCTTGTTCCGCCTTGTCTGGGACCTGTTTCTCTTGGTGGCCACTGGTGCTCTTCCCATCTTTTCCTGCTCACAAGCCTTATGTCCCATCTCACTGAAAAGTGGCTTTTGTCAATAGCTTCTTTCATGTTCTTGCTCACCATTGAATCCCTTTTCTCCTGTCATCCTTACATCCCTCCCTTTCTGCCCCAGAGTCAGATGCCAGTCTTTTTCTACTTTTTTAAAATTATTTTATTTATTTATATCCAAAATATTGCCCTCTCCATCCCTCTTCACAGAGTTCTTCCCCCCATATCCCCTCCTCTTTGCCTCTGAGAGGGTGCTCCCCCTATACTCCCCCCAGCCCCCGCTAGGCATCAAGTCTCTACAGCATTAGGCACATCTTCTACCGAGGCTAGACAAGGCAGCCCTCTGCTACATATGTGTCAGGGGCCTCAGAGCAGCCTGTGTATGCTTTTTGGTTGGTGGCTATGTCTCTGGGAGCTTCCAGGGGTCCAGGTTAGGTGACACAGGTTTGTTCTTCCTGTGGGGTTGCCATCCCCTTCAGTTCTTTCAGTCATTCCCCTAAGTCTTCCATAGGGGTTCCTGACCTCTGTTCAATGCTTGGCAGTGTATCTGCATCTGTCACAGTCAGCTGCTGGTAGAGCCTCGCAGAGGACAGCCATGCCAAACCTCCGTCTGCAAGCACAACATAGCGTCAGTAATAGTGTCAAGGATTGGTGCCCACCCATGGGATGCTGGGCATTCCTTTAGACTCTGCTCCAGTTTTGACCTTGCATTTCTTTTAGACAGGAGGAATTTTGGGTCGAAAGTTTTGTAGGTGGGTTAATATCCCCATCCCTCCACTGGGGGCCTTGTCTAATTACTGGAGGTCGTCTTTGCAGGTTCCATATCCCTACTGTTGGGCATTTCAGTTAAGGTCACCCACATTGAGTCCTGGGAGTCTTCCCCCATCCCAGTCTCTGGGACTTTCTAGAGATTCCCCATGCCACAGTAGCTGCACATTTCCATTCATTTTCCTGGCTCTCTGGGCTTCTGTCTTATCTCTCTCCTAATACCTGGTCCTGTCCCCTTTTCTTCTCCCCTTTTCCTCTCCCACCCAAGTACCTCCCTCCCTCTGCCTCCCATGATTATTTTGTTCCCCCTTCTAAGTGGGATTGAAGCATCCTTACTTGGGCCTTCCTTCTTTTTTAACTTCTTAGTTTCTGTGAGGTATATCATGAGTATTCTGTACTTTTTAGATAATATCCACTTATCAGTGAATACATACCATACATGTCCTTTTGGGTCTCACAAGATGACCCTGGGGTCAGGGCTGCATCTTAAACGAGTTGCCCCTGCTGCCTGGCCCATTGCTACATACCTGGGAAACTCTTGCTAACTGATTGAAAATAAACTAGGTGTGGTGGAAATTTCCAAAGTTTTGAATGAGTTCCAGTGCTTTCTCAAATGCCCACAAATTGCCAACGATCATTTTTGCCTTAGAAGGATTACATTTAGAGAAGCGTTTGTGTTTCAGCACTTTCAATTTTCAGTTAAAACATATGCAGCACATTCTCAAAACTTGTGTGTGAAAATGTTATATGCTAGAAAATACAGTGGAGTGGTTAAGAACATAGAAAACAAGCTTTGTTAAGATTAAAGGCTGGGAAAATAAATCTGAATTCAGAATGGTACTGTTTTAGGTTGTGGCATTTTAAAGCTTTAATTTCGCCCATGGACTATTTCACAGGATAGATTTTGTTCCAGCCTCTTTCCTTCTGGTCGGGACATGTGTTAGTTCCTTTTTGGCAGATGCAGTGTGTGAAAGGGCTGGGGTCAGCACTGCCGTGCAGAAGTGGGTTAGAGCACTCAGATGAAGGGGAAGCAGCTTCAGAGAGCCTTTATTTATTGTTGGCACGATCAGATAAAAATTAGGAGTTTGAACCTCTCACCATGTCTTGCTTCCTCTTCCATCTCTCATAGGCTTTGCCAAATTAACCACATCAACCAATTTTACAAAAAAAGGGAGAAGTGGATTGCTATTTTTAATAGTTCTTTTTAAAGAGGCTTCTTGAGAAAGTCTTTCTCTTGTCTCCCATAAGCTTCCTTTGTACTTTTGTAAAGCCAATCAGAGAATGGCCTGCCACAGCAAGCAGTAGAGCACAGCCCCTTCCCAGAGAGCTGGGGGAGCTGTCCACTGGGCTCTTGGGGGAGGTTCCATGTCATCGTGGGGGCAGATAAGAAGCTAGTGATTGCTAAAAGCAGGGACAAGCTAGATTGCTGCCTGTGGCTCCTAAACAAGGAAACCTCTTTGAATTAAGGGAGGAACTCAGGTAGTCTCAGAAGGTTGCTTGGACCCCTCCATGGGAACAGGTTGCTCTCTGTTTTGATTTTTCCTGTCAACCAAACAGAAAGCATAAGACTTCTCCAAGCCTTGGAACAGCTTTGGCCTCAAACTTGTACTGGAATATTATCTGCAGTGTGATGGGTTTTTTGCTAGTCACCATGGAAACTGATCGAAGTGCTAGTCTTGTCCTGTGGGTTCTTTGGGGTGGCTTAAATAAAAAAAAAAAAAAAAAAAAAAAAAAAAGAATGACTGTGTCTAATCCTGTTCTTCAAATGTGCATTTTCTTTAAAAATGATGAAAAGGCAGCATAGTTAATTGTGAATAAGCTCTCTGTATCATGCTTCAAACAGGCTATTTCAGACATTCTAGGCAGCTGGAGATTATCTGGGTCAAGAGATAGGAGTGAAAATTTTTGTCATATGTGAGCATAATTCCTTTAATTTGTGATTTTTATCTGTTGTGCTCTGTGCTTATATATGCAGAAGAATAATATGTTTAATTTCACTTACCTGCCTGGTGATAGAGGACTTGTCATAGAAATTAAGGCATGGCTGTTATTTTATCAAATCACTGTCAAAAAAAAGGTGGTTTAAATGATCATGTTAGAGATAAAAAAGCAAAAAGCATCTAAGCAATTAAATTGTTTAAATATTAAGATCTTATAGCTGTCTAGCAGTACAGCTTCTGAAAAGACCTGTTTGTAGCTAAAGTAGGTGAGGCTATCTGGTGTTCTCTTTGGGACTCTGAACTTTGACCTTTCCTCTTGTTTCCTAAGTGAGCAGAGGAGGAGTCTGAGAGGCTGCAGCAGTCTGGGAGTCACTGGTGCTGCTAGGAGGAAGCGGTTCATGTAGGCAGTTTCAAATGTGACGCTGTTGTGATTGTAGAAGAGGTGTCTGGTGAGTCCAAATCAATTACATTATGAAAGGTTTGCTTAGTGTTGTAGTCTGATCATTATTGAAATGTGGATGACTGAGGTTTCATCTTGCTTTTTCAAATAACATGTTTTCTTTCATGTTCAAAAAAGTCCATGTCTTGACATGAAAAATCAAGGAAATCAAATTCAGTGCATCTACAGATGAAGGAGGTTCATCCATTCATTCCAGAAATTACTGGGTACTTAGTCATGTGCTAAACACTTCCCTGCAATTTGCATCTGTAGGGCAAGTCAAAGTTTCTGTCATTAAGGATCTTACAGTGAAGTGGGGGAGGCATAATAAATGGACACTTCTCACCCCCTCCCTCATGGTTGACCTTTATTCTTTTTTTTTAAAATGGGATATTTTCTTTATTTACATTTCAAATATTATCCCCTTTCCTGATCGCCCTCCCCCCTGCTTCTATAAAGGTACTCCCCAACCCACACACTTACTCCCACCTCCCCCACCTTGAATTTCCCTACACTGGAGTATTGAACTTTCAGAGGACCAAGGGCTTCTCCTCCCATAGATGACCGACATGGCCATCCTCTGCTATACATATGCTGCTGGAGCCATGGGTCCCTCCATGTGTACTCTTTGGTTTAGTCCCTGGGAGCTCTGGGGGGGGGGGTCTGGTTGGTTGATATTGTTGTTCCTCCTATGGGGTTGCAAACCCCTTCATCTCTTCATTCCTTCCTCTAACTTCTCTATTGGGGACCCTGTACTCAGTTCAGTGGTTGGCCATGAGCATCCACATCTGTATTTGTCAGGCTCTGGCAGGGTCTCTCAGGAGACAGCTATATCAGGCTCTTGTCAGCAAGTACTTGTTGGCATCCACAATAGTGTCTGGGTTTGGTGACTGTATATGGGATGGATCCTCAGGTGGGGCAGTCTCTGGATGGCCCTTCCATCAGTCTCTGCTCCCTTCCATTTGTCTCTGTATTTGCTCCCATGAGTATTTTGTTCCCCATTTTAAGAAGGAATGAAGTGTCCACACTTTGGTCTTCCTTCTTCTTGAGCTTCATGTGGTCTGTGAATTGTTGCTTGGGTATTCCAAGTTTTTTGGGCTAATATCCACTTATCAATGAGTGCATACCATGTGTGTGTTCTTTTGTGATTGGGTTATCACACTCAGGATGATATTTTCTAGTTCCATCCATTTGCCTAAGAATTTCATAAATTCATTTTTTTTAAAGATTTATTTATTTATTTTATATGTATGAGTACATTGTAGCTGCACAGATGGCCGTGTACCATCATGTGGCTGCTGGGAATTGAACTCAGGACCTCTGTTCGCTCTGGCCCTGCTTAGTCCACCCCGCTTGCTCCGGCATAATATACTGTAGCTGTCTTCAGATGCACCAGAAGAGGGCGTCAGATCTCATCATGGATGGTTTTGAGCCACCATGTGGTTGCTGGGATCTGAACTCAGGACCTTCGGAAGAGCAGTCAGTGTTCTTACCTGCTGAGCCATCTTGCCAGCCCAAATTCATTGTTTTTAAAAGCTGAGTAGTACTCCATTGTGTAGATGTACCACATTTTCTGTATCCATTCCTATATTGAGGGACATCTGGGTTGTTTCCAGTTTCTGGCTATTATAAATAAGGCTGCTATGAACATGGTGTAGCATGTGTCCTTATTACATGTTGGAGCATCTTCTGGGTATATGCCCAGGAGTGGTATAGCTGGGTCCTCAAGTAATACTATGTCCAACTTTCTGAGGAACTGCCAGACTGATTTCCAGAGTGGTTGTACCAGCTTGCAATCCCACCAACAGTGGAGGAGTGTTCTCTTTCTCCACATCTTTGCCAGCATCTGCTGTCACCTGTTTTTGTTCTTAGCCATCCTGACTGGTGTGAGGTGAAATCTTAGGGTTGTTTTGTTTTGCATTTCCCTGATGACTAAGCATGTTGAACATTTCTTTAGGTGCTTCTTGGCCATTTGATATTCCTCAATTGAGAATTCTTTGTTTAGCTCTGTACCCTATTTTTTAATAGGGTTATTTGATTCTCTGGAGTCTTTTTAGTAGCAATGAGAGTCATGAGACAGTAAAGGAGTATAAGGACCTGCAATTGCTAGGAGACACTCTTCTCAGTTTCTGCTATACATATGCTATACATATGTTTCTGAGAAGAGTGGGTTTCTCAGTGGGTTTTCTGAGGTGGGACCTCTTAAGACAGAATTTGAGCCGAGAAATGACTGAATTGAGATATGGAGCTACAAGAAGAGAAAACATCCTTTATCTTGGAATATTTGAGGAACAGGAGGAATGACATGTGACTACCCAAGGGAAAGTAGATGGGTGCATGTTTTACAAAATAATGTAATCCATAGTGGAAATTTTAAATTTTTGCTCTATTCATGAGTATGATATAGTGTTATTTTAGCCAGAGTTTTGGCATGATTTAGAATAGACTTAAGGACACCAGGAAGACTAGCTAGTGCTGATGCAGGAATCTGGGCTGAAGGTAGTAGAAGGCTGGACTGTGATGTGGGTAGGTTGATAGTTTCTACAAATGCCATGAAGGTAGGCTACTCTGCTAGTAGGATGGGGATGGTGAAGGAAAAGATAGCATGGGTATCGGTAACATCTCTTTTCTTTAGTATAGTAACATACAGATAAGACAGACTAACCTTTTTAAATACACAGTTCTTTGGCATCAGCTACGTTTACATTGTTATCTAATCATCACTTGGGACTTTCCCCCCAGACATTAGCATAGTCCCAAACAGAAACTCGCTAAGCATTAACAATAACCCTCTCAGCTCCTGGTAATGGCCCATCTACTTTCTTTATCTGTGAATTTGATGACAAATACCTTACCTCATACAAATGGATCATAGAATTGCCTTTTGTGTCTGGTTTATTTCAGCTGTATGGTTTCATTTATGTTGAAATTAATTTGTTTGTAGGATTGTTGTTTTACTTTTATCAACTGTATGAATGCAAATGGTCTTTCTGAGATGGAGACAACCTATGAAGGAGAGATTGGTAATTAAAGTCACTTCTCTTTTACATACCTTAAGTTTCAAATGCTCAAAAGACTTGAGAGTATTGAGGAAGTCCAGAGCTCAGAGGGGAAGTTGGGGCTATGGACTTAAAGTTGCATGTCATAAAAGTACAGACAGCATGTAAATCTACTTAGAAGGAAAAATAGAGTTGAGAAAATGATCTTTTAGCAGTTTATCTATTTTGAGGATGTGGTGGAGGAACATGTCTAAGACCAAGTTGTTAATGATGTAAAATATTTAAAATATTTTAAAATATTCTAATGGATTTTAAGCAGTTGTTTTCCTTATTATTGTTATTTTTTAATTCCCTTACTTTCTTTGGCTTAAAATAGTGGCAGGCTTTTTTCTTTTCTATCTTCTTTTTAGGAATTAAAGTGTCAGGATGAATTGAGTGTTGACTAGAGGGATTAATCCCCAGTGGTACACAGACTAGAAATACTACCTTGGCAGAGACAATTAGAAAATTAATAGATGGCAGTGCTAATAGGATAGAAGGGCCTCATTTATGAACAGAGTATTTTAGTGAGCAAACCAGCTGTGCATGACTAAAGGTGGCTTCCATCCAGGGCGAGGTGTTTGGGGAGAAGTCGTGTGCTTGCTCTTTTCTTTACCAGCAGAGGCTTTTAAGCTAGATTCCTTGTCTCTTCTTTTCCAGAGGACTGAGTTTCAGAAGAAAGACCACACCACCTTGGCGGGATGGAGATGGACAGGGTGGAGTTGGAGAGTGTGTGCAAATGCTAGGAAGGACTCCCAGAAACACCGGTTCATATGTTTGGGACCAAGGATTGGCATTATTTGTTTTTATCCTTTTAATAATAAAAACCAGCTTGATCAGCTCCCAGTTTTGTTTCTACAGTCTTCATTCCACAGGGCTTGTGAATTCAGTTCTTTAAAAAATTGTTCCATTTTTGTATGTTTTGAGTATCAGATCATTTCAAAAGTACTATGGTAGGAGAAATTGTTCCCTCTATTATGAAACAAGCACAAAAGAAATATGGTTTTATTTTGCTAAGAACATATTATGATCAAAGAAAGGAAAATTTGAAAATCTTAGTCTACTAAGTACCATTTTTTAAGGAGGAAATGAAGTCAGGAAAGAATAGCCCTGTTTGGGAGTAAGTCCTATAAATGGATCAGGAGTAGCTAACATCTGCCTCTGACAAGGCTGCACGCTGCTGCTTGTCCCTGGCTAGGGCTCTGACATTTCCACACGAACTATGAAAATGACTGGGATAATATAGATGATGTTTTATTTTTATACATGATTAGACAGGGAGGATGGAAGCCAGCTGTTAAGTGTGAGTCTTGTGAGTCACTGCAGGAAATATGACAGAAGCCGTAGTAAATCATAGGTGGCAGGGCAGGGACGGCTAGTTGACCCTCTTGTGTCTCATGGTTAACTGTTGCTTTTGGCTCTGGTAGAATTGGGAAGTTAGCAGATCCCATCACACGGCCTGTGGTTCTCTGAGTTACTTTGTAAAACTGAACCAACAAGGCATTCCTTTAACTGTGACAGGGTAGACCCTGTGGTGGGAATTGTGGGTGGAGTGGTGAAAAAAGGCCATCCAAGCTGTGTTACAGAAAAGTCCTGGCGTTAGGGAAGCAAACAAGAGAAACTGATCCCAACCTAATGGTTCAGTAAGTGTTTCCCTCAGGAGTAAAACCATTCCATTGCCTTCTATAGCCACCGTTACGTTCTCTCTCATAATTCCGTTATGCTTTTCAGAGATATAGCTACTGTCACTGTCACTTCTTATTTATACGCTACTCCTCTCCTTCCATGTCTCTCCCCAGTTTGAGTGAAAACTTTAGGGAGCTAGAATTTTGGAATTGGAATTTAGAATTTTTGTTATCACAGATTTAACTTTTATCTGGAATGGGAAGTGTGGTTTTGTTTGTTTTGTTTTGAGAGTGGGTCTTACTAAGTAGTTGAGGTTGGCCTTGAACTTGCTATGTAGCTTCAGAAGGTTTTGAACTTCCAATTCTCTTAAGAGCCTCTGCCTCCTCTATGCTTTGATTATAAACATTTGTCTATTTTAACTTTTACTCTGTGTATATGGTTGTTCTGCTGGTATATCACCGATGTCTGGAAGTCACAGCATTCTTATCTTATTATTATGTTTTAGGTGCTTCTTTGTATTCTAATGAGAGAAAAAGGAAGGGTATGGATTTGGATGGGTGGGGAGGTAGGGAGGGTATGGGAGGAGCTGGGGGAGGAGAACCATATTGGAATGTATTGTATGAAGAAAGTCTGTTCTTAATAATAATAATAAAAACTGAGCTCAAGCATAACAGGGTTCTGAGGTAGCGTCCTTCATTTTTTGTAGGGTAGCTGCTGCAGTCAGTTGTGAAGGAGAAGAGAAAGGGTGTGTTCCCTTGTGGTTGGTTTTGTTGTTATGGAGGAAAAATTTCATTTGGTCCTTTCTAGCTTTACTGACTATGACTGATTCTTTGACCATCTTTTAGCTGCAAGAGAGGCTAGGCAAGTACAGAATCCAGTGTTTTCAAAGAAGTAAGCTCTCTGTATGAAAAGGACGGGGTGAGAGTAGGGGCTCTTGTGGTTTGAATGAGAATGGCCCACATAGGTTCATACCCTTGCATGCTTGATCACCAGTTGCGAAGGATTAGGATGTTGGTAGAGGGCTGTTAATGGGATGAGATTTGAGGTTTGAAAAGCCCATGCCATTCTTAGCTTGCTCCTGCTCTATCAACCTCACCCCCTACTCGTGCTTGTGAACCAATAAGTAAGTTCTGAGCTGTTGATCCAGCGTCATGCCTGCCTACCTGTTGCTATGCTCCTCACCATTTGTCATGGACTGTAGCCCTCTGGAATCATGAGTCCCAAATTAAATACTTCCTTATAAGTTACCTTGGCCATGATATTTTATCAAGGCAACAGAAACTTAGGATCTAAAGGTAACCACAGATGGTCATGTTAGAAGCAAAATGCCCAAGATCTGCTTAAGACATAGAGAAGAAAGGAAAGGGGCATTGGAGATGATTTTGGGTTTTAGAGACGAATGAAAAGATCATTATGCCACTTACCAAAATGGGTTTCCAGTGTGTGGTTGAACTGGATTCTTCCTCTCTTACTTGAACTGCTTGCTCACTTGAATCTAAACCTCGATGCCTAGGACCTTATGACCTCACTTTCAAACCAGCAAACCTAATAGAAAATGGAGGAAGCAGACTGAGTTAGTTCTGTGGTTAATACTCCTTCTAGGACCCGCACTTGCTTGCTGTGTCAGTATCACCGGGGAGCTTGTTAAATCAATCAGACTCTCTGGGAATTGGTATTTTTAGGTCTGGGACTTGGCCATCAATTTTGTTAACAAGCTCCCAGGTGATTCTGATACTGCCAGCTTTTGGGGACTCTTGGTAGAGAAACTATGGCCTTTGGATTCTGATAAGCCCACACTCTGCATGTGTGGTCCAATAAATGTATATTAGCTTCTAAATATCTTGCATTTGATTTAGCAAAGAAACACTGTATTCTGTACAATTATAATTAATTGAAATTATAATTATTGAAAATAAATAGTGGCACATTGTAAATGCTTTTCTCATGGTTTAGTATCTCTTCTTATCAATAGCTAATTTCATATTGGTTTAGCTAAGCACCCTCTGGCTTCAGACTAAGTTTTTTTTTTTTTCATTAATTGTATTTTTGACTATATCTGTTCCATGTAATCTATATAAGTATGCACTTTAAAATTGGCAAATAAAACTCTCTAAACCCAGTTCTATAAAATAGTACTTATTATTTAATAGAGACTATTTTTCACAGCAGTTTCAAAGCTTTAAGGTAGGCATGGTTTTTTTGCTCTTAAAATGGACAGTATCAAATCAGATAAAGGTAGCATGTGCACTTTAAGGATCATTTTGCTGTTTTCAAAGTCTTCGTTACATGTTTTCCAAGTTAGTAATTGGGATGCTATTTTGTATGGTAGTTTTGTGTGCTAAATACCCTCTTGCTGACAGTGAGTGTTTATTTCCCCCAGTGCATAAAGATGTCTTGGTTGAAGGGAGAAATATAGTTACACCAAGTCTGTACTTTTTGCGAGGACTTTGACTTAATTTTTCTCTGGAGAGAAGCAGCATGTTGGAGTAGTTATCTGCAGACTCTGAAAGTATGCTGCTGGGTTCTCACTGCTTCCTTCTGACAGCTGCCTGACCTTGGGAGATTGCTAACCGGTGTGTGGCTTGGTTTCTTCAGACTTATTGTACACCCACTTCCTAGAGTTGTTATTAGAACTAAACACACTGACGTGCAAGCTGTCGCCATTGCTTTTGGTTGCCCACCAGAACTTGATGGCAAAACTCTATTGTTGAAGACATCATAGACTTTGGTCATAGTACATGGAGAAATCACCTTTGCACTGATGGGGAATCTTCCTCCCTTGTGTGGCTTTTATAGCACTGGATGGAGCTGTGTAGGCTGCTGGAGGAAAAAGAAAGTTATCAAGTCTTACCCAGCTGTGAACTACAAGAATGACCCCATGGCAAGATATACTCATGGGTACAGTAGTGCCTGGGTTTTACAGACTCTTTACCAACTGCTTTCTGATTTGATTTGAGGCCCGTTTCACAGGAAGAAGCACATAGTTTGTACTTTAATTTTGGCCAGGAACTCACGGTTGGGAATCTCATAGGCTCCACTATCCTTCTGATAAATGGACAGCATGTCAAACTGCCCTCTCATATCTCTGTACCGATAGGTTAGTGCAGCCCTCACATCGCAGCAGAGAAGCTTTGCTTGTTTGTTTTTGTTTTGCAGTGGATGGTGGTTAAGGTGTTAACCGAGCAGAGTGCCCGTGGAGTGCACAGCCAAAGATGACACTTGTATATCTCCCCCACCCCAAGACTTAGGAGCCATGACGGACGAGGGTGTGTGGAAAGACTTTAAGAACCAGAGGCCAGGGAGGACTGAGAGGAAAACAGCCTTTTAGACAAGACAGGAATGCTGTACTTACAGGCTCATAGCAGCTGTCGTGGCTTGCACAAGACCCACACAGGCTCAAGCCAGGGAACGTTCTAGCACAGAGGTAGAGCGGCTCACAAGCTGCTATCCCTGAGTAAAAATATACATATGCAAATATAGACATATAAAGTGTTTAGGAGGTATGTGGAGCATAGCAATATATATTGATATATATCAAATATATATTTTATTTATTTATTTATTTATTTATTTATTTATTTTTGAGATAGGGTCTCACTGTAACTGTGGCTAGCCAGGAACTTGCTTTATAGACCATGCTGGCCGCAAAACCTAGAAATCCTTCTATGTAATGCTTTTTCTTTTCTTTGCCTTTAAAAAAATAATTTAGTGTGTGTGTGTGTGTGTGTGTGTGTGTGTGTGTGTGTGAACACGTGTGGAGGTTAGAAGGCAACTTACAGGGGTTGATTCTCTCCTTTTACTATCTAGACTCTGGGAATGAACTCGGCAGCAAATACCTGTACCAACTAGCTATTTCTCTGGCCTTAGAATATATTCTTAATTTTTATTTTATAAGTAAGAAAATTGAGACTTGGTAATATGTGCAACTATCTGCAATCGTCTGTCTGTTACGTGATGCAAGTGCTAGTTTGCTTCTTAGTGTGGTCGACGATGCTTTTAGTATGTTGTTTAAAAAATAACCTAAAAGGTATACTCAGTTATTTTACATGGCACTGATTTTCATTTATAAAAAAACCTACTTGTCTAGATAATTAACTGTTTTAACTTTAAGTATGTGCTGTTTTTTAATTTTAAATTTAGATTTATGTGCTAATGTTTTAATGTTTTTCTTGTATGTACATGTATGTACCATGTCTGTGCTTGGAAAATGTATGTGTATACACCATGTGTGTGGTTGGTACATATATGTGTATATACTATGTGTATGCTTGGTGCATGTATGTGTATGCACCATGTGAGAGTGCTTGGAGACTGTATGTGTATATACCATGTATGTTCTTGGTGCCTGTAGAGGGCTGAGAGCTGTACTGGATTCTCTGGAATTGGAGTTACGGATGGTTGTGAACCACCATGTGGGTGCTGGGAATCAAGCTCTGTAAGACCAACACATTCTCTTAACTATCGAGCCATCCCTCCAGTCCCAGTACTGAGATTTTAATTTAAAATATTGCAATAATATTTAAGCATATATTGCAATAGCAACTTAATTGAAATTAATTACATAATTGTAATTTACCTGGTCCTAGGTAGTGATATTTTTATAACCTTGTTTTACAAATATTGCAAATATTATAATGTTGCTTTGGGAAATTTTATAATTTTTGAATCTTCTTCAAATTTGATAGACCTTTATCATTATATTTATACTTGAATACAGTATAATTGCTTGTTCCTCTCATGATTTAGATGCAACCTGTGATTAAGTTGATTACCAAAATCTTCAAGGTTCATATATTTTATAAAAATAATAACAGTCATGTTTACTGATTGAAAGCCACTAACATGCTAATAGTATTGTTTTGAGATATGTGTCTGTCTTCTCTGTGGTGTCTTTTGTAAGAATAATTCAGTGTGCTGAATAAGGCATTTAACATCAGCTTTGAAATGGAAGATTTTAAATAATAAAGAGACAAAGAAGTATTGAGCTCCATCTTCAAGCCCATCTGGTGAGGACAGCTTCCTAACTTGCCCCTCCTTTCCGTGAGGACTTGGACACCACACTAGCCTGATGCAGGGAGATGAAAGGCAGTCTCAGGCAGCCTTCAGAGAGAAGCAGCATGGGCCTTCTTCTCTGTTCTCCACGCTCAGCAGGACGAATTTTGAACAGTGCACTGTGAAACTTGTAACTAGAAGCAGCAGCAACTTTGTTTCGAGCGACTTTAAGGCTTTATGAAGCTAGCAGATGATGTTTCCTGCTTCGTACCTTTTGGCCCATCTTTTAAATTTCTTTTGAGAAAGTGTAGCTTGCTGCAGTAATTGATTCTCTTACTTTGTTCCAGGAAATTGCTGAATTGGCTTTTGAGTTAGAGGAATTACCTGAAATTTACATTTAATATATTCTTTGTTTTCTTAACTGCCTATAGTTGGCAACACTATGAGCAGATTTCATTAGCTGACCTTAATACACACTTACCTGGATTTTTCTCAAAAAATAATTTCTCCTTTTAATTCTTACTTGGTAAGTTGGTTCTCACCAATTCACTTGTCCTCAGAAACAATCACTTGGCTCAGGAAATTATCTTCCTCCCTCTCCTCTCTCTGAGGGGGTGAAGGGCTTACACTTAGCAGGGCATTGCTGGAAGAGCTATCAAGAGGGAGGGAGCGAGCACATGGATGCCTGGGAGGTGCACTTTTGTCTCCAGAATGGGTCCTTGTTCTGTGGGTATGTAATTCCTGTCTCTTTGCAGGATCCGCACTCAGAATTTCCAGGGTTGCTCTTGGCACCGCATCTTGAGAGCTCGTAGTGCTTTTGCTGGAGTACTTTATCTCTTTGGGAAGGGTTCTGGGGTTTAGTTACATTTCTAGGTTTTCAGGCTGAGGATCTGGCAACAAAAAGATTAGTTAATGTCGCCATCAGGTTGAATGTTATTTTTAGGGCTTAGTGACTGTAGGCATCTTTTCCTGAATTTTTATAACCATTGCCATGGAGATAAAAAGGTCTCTAATTTTTCCTGCATATTAAAACTTTACTGACTAAGCACATTAATACTTAAAAAAAAACCAGGCCAAGGATCTAAGATCTTTCTTAATCTTGTTAATGTATTTTTCCATTACCTCTTAAGTAAAAATGTGGGACCGAAGGCAGTTTCTTCTTGTTTTTGTATAATCTTGTTCCATGAAGGATAGACATAGCAAAACAGACGTCTGTAGCCCTGTTATGTTGGAAATCCTATTGTACCCTTATTTTGCCAGTTAGCAGTTTTAAAATCTCTTTGTAATTAGCTTTTTTATTCCATGTGTGGCTTTAGTTTTCAAAGCTTTAGGTGGTATGTACCATCCTGTCGTGCTTCTCTATCTGCCCACTGTTCTCACTAGCTGCTCTCCCCCAGAGTTTTAGCATGGGAGATCCCTAGTGAATGGAAGCTCACAGAAGAGTTTCTTGGGAAGAATGCGGTAGTTAGAATTCTGCAAGGACATTTCTAACCCACTTAAAATCTTTTTCATCTTATTTGCATTTTAAACAGAATCTTGCTCTTTTAGCCTAGACTGACCTTGAACTCATGATCTTTCTACTTTAACCTTATAGTACTAGGATTAAGATAAGCTTTAGAACACTTATATAACCTTTTCTTTAATTCCATAATACACACCCATATCTACAATGTATTTGCGAGGGGAGGTTTGGGTTTGTGATAGGGCCTACTGTATAGTAAGAACTTGCGAAGGACCATCTTGGAGAAGCTAAAAACTAGCAGGTGATCTTCCTGAGATGGTTCTGCCATGGACTAAAATCTACAACAGATTTGCTTCTCTAGGCAAGGCCAAGGAGACTATATCTGAGGAAAGATTTCTGATATTAATATGCTTTTCCTCTTATTATTAATATATAACAATCACTAGATATTGACCTACCCATTTAAGCAGATTTCTACAGACCTAGGAAGATGTACTATCTTGTAGTAATGCTATATAGACAAATAGATAATGATTCTATAGAATTCCTGATTTAATTCAAATAATTTTAGGAAGAAATTTTTAGAGATGGTCTTAGTTGCTAGAAAGATGTAATAAACTTAGAATCAAGAATAGAATGTGCCCACTCAGAATAGTAAGTAAAGGCTGCATAATAAGAAATACAATGAACTTTCATAGTTACACAAAAAGAAAAACAGACTTGGGACAATTTTGTGTTCAAGGAAGAACATTTAGGTCCAAGGATAAAGTCACAGGGGTACACTATGATAAGGTAGGGCTATGTAAAAATGTTGCTTTGAACTTAAAATGAGTATATTATAATGAAAAACTGCTTTGAACTTAGTATCAATATCCTTCTGTAACTCCCATTCTATGCAACATTTTATCTCTCAGGTAATTTTCTAAAAAAACTTTTTGTCTAAGAAGGTATAAAAAGAACAGAGAAAAGAAAGTAGTTGGTTGAATGGTTTGGCTTGGGGAGCTTTGCCCATCATTCATCCATCTATTCATCCTTCCATTCATCAGTCTATCTGTCTGTCTGTCCATCCATCCATCCATCTGTCTGTCCATCCATCCTTCCATCCATCCATCCATCCATCCATCCAAGTGTGTATGTCTGTTTGTCTATATGTATGTGCATATATACATTCTTATACATATGTGTGTGTGTGTGTGTGTGTGTATAAAAGCATGCATGAGTACTTGTGGAGTTGATTGTGGCAGATGGTCAGGCCTGGCCAGAGTGTGGGTATATGAATGTTTGAATGTACATGTGTCTGCGTATATTTGCCTATATAAAGCATCTTAATTCTTTTCCTTTCCTTCTTCCCTGATTCACAAAGATTTAACCAGCTTAGCTATAGAGGCTTCTGGCTGATTCACAAGAGAAAGGAGCATTAGCAATAAATCCTTTCACTTCATTCCCTGCTGCTAAACAGTATGTGTTAATTGCCAGATATTGGCGCTTAATGAAGCTCAGAACAGTAAGAGTTAAGTTCTTAGCACAGAATGGAAAGAGTCAAGTTTCCCTAGTGCTTATTTAAGCATAAAGAGTTAAATAAAGCACAGAGAGTTATAATGCATAATAAAGCACAGAGTTATAGAAAAAAGAAGCCAGTGTTTTTTAGCTATAGAATGAGCAAGGAAGTTTTTAGAACCTTTAGAGTTATCAGCAAAAGCATAGTTAGAGAGCTGGAAGGCCAGAGACCATCAGTCTTTAAAGCAATATCTGATGCCATGTCCCACTTCAAGCCCACTCTAGGCCAGGTAGGCTCCTGGCAAGAACTGATCTAGAAATTACTTTGTAGCCATGGCTGGCCTTGAACTTATAAGCCTCTTGTCCTAGCCTCCTGACTGCTGGGATTGCAGGCATGTGCCACCATTCCTGGCTAATAGCAGGCTAAAGTTTGCATGTATTTCCTGATTTTTGAGTCCTTCATCTTAACACATTGTCATAGAATTATAAGGAGGGGGAATTACATGAAATCATTAACTCTCAAAACCTAAGTGGTGGTGGTGGGGCTTAGGAATTATATAGCAATTCTCTCTTATGGTTTTAATGAGGAACAAATGGAAGTTTATTCATTCATTCACTCAGACATTATTGGAGGATAGCTCTGCCCTCACAGTTTGTGATTAGTAGTATGTCAGAAAGCAAAAGTGGTAGCTTGGGATAAAGGAGAGGTAAATCCATGAGACTGAGTGTGGGTTTTTAATGAACAGATTAAGCTTCACTGGAAAAAAAAATCACATATTCAGCAGCACAGATGTGAAAGAAGTGAACAAGTGTGCCTTGTTAGAGAGAGTGTATTAGAAGGACTAGCTAGCTAGTGCACAGGCTGGAATGTGTTCTTCAACAGTGGGAAGGCTTCTGTGGCTTCTAGATAAAGTGGGTAGTGAAAATCCATAGAGTTAAGAGCAGGCAGTGGGCTGAGGTTAGGCTAGATCATGTGAGGCCTTGTGCAAGGCAGTGAGGGCATTCTTTCTTACAAGAGCGCTATGAGGAGAGTGGTACAATGAAGGGTGTGAACAGAATAATATGACCCAGCTTTAATGGAACCATTCTAGCTTCTCTGTTGAGAGGTTCTGTGTAATACTGCCAGATGTGGCAAACACAAATATATGACACCTTCTCAACTTATTTCTGGTTGCTGTGATAAATACTCTGGCAAAAGTAATGTAAGGGAACAGGTGTTTATTGTGACTCACAATTACAAGGGTACAGTCCATCACGGAAGGCAAGCAAGGCAAGAGAAGTGGGTCACATCCCTTCCACGATCATGAAGCAGAGAATGAGGAATGTACGGTGTTACTCATCACCCTTTCTCCACTTACACTGTCCAGGATCCCAGCCAGGGATTGATGCCATCCACATTAGGTGAGAGTCCTCACCTCAGATCATACAGTCAAGATAATCCCTCAACAGGTGTGGTCAGAAGCCTATCTTCCTGGTTTGCATAGACTCTCCCAGCTTTCTAGTTTAACACTAACTACTACTTATCCACTTGTTAAATTTGAATTTTAGATAAGCAATAAATAAATGTGTATACATGTGTTTTGTACAATATTTATTGACTTCACATGTGACAAAATGTTGACTACCTTATAAACGTATTTAAAGTGTGGCATGTTGGCACATACATATGATCCTTGTACCAAGGAGGACAGCACAAGAGGACTGAGAGCTCTAGGCCAGAGTGAATACAGACTGGCTTGGGCTGCATATTAACATGCTGCCACAAACAGGAAACGAAACATACATAGTTTTAAAGAGAACCTCAACAAAGAAACTTTTGATATCCTTGAGTTACTATTACTATTACTATCCTGTTGGCTCCATGGCTTAGATCTTACTGTCGACCTGTCTCTCTTTTCCTGTACTTTGTGCATTTCTGCCTTTCACACTCTGTTCATCCTACACCCTAGACTAGAGTTTTATGTAAGTACTTTGGGTATCCTCAACTGATTACTAGTATATCAGGATTGAACAGGGGATCTCCATGAATGCCTATTGTTTCATATCCTGTGTGAACAGTAGTAAAGGAAACATACAAATTCACCCACTTTTATTACATTTTACATTCTTTTGGGAGAAATGCAATAACCAAGTAAAGGTGTAGTGTTGACTATTCATACATTTACTAAGAATAAAGGAAAACTGTGAAAGATACTAGGGAAAGCCAAGTGTATTATGGGTATTATGATTTTAGGGTGGTCAGCGAAAGCCATGTTTAATGCATGAAGTAAGTTAGCGGAGATGAGGTTGAGGGCTGGATGGTAGAGGAATGAGATGCAGGATTTCAGGCCAGAGGCGTAGCAGCTGTGAAAGTCCCTAGGCTGAAGCTTGCTGTGTTTAAGAAACTGCAGAGAGGGAGTCTATCTGTGAGTAGTCAATGATAAAAGATAATGGCATCTGTATCTATATATCTATATGTCTCTATCTGCCTTTCCTCACTGAGCCATCTTTCCAGCCCATCAGTTTCTTTAGAAGACAAAGGTAACCTTTTAGGTTTGTTTCTGCTCTAAAAATAAAGTTTCAAGTTAGAAATGATCCTTTTCTTGTTTTTGCTTTTTCAGCTTTCTTACAAGCAACAGCTTTGTCTGTTAAGACTCTTGTACTCTCCACCAGGGGTCTTTGGCTGTTCTTCACCCTGTCAGGCAAACCCTGTCCTTCAGAATGCCTTTGCTCCTTTCTTGATTGAACTTGGAGATTTAGATATCCCTTTGATAAGCGATAGGAAACTCTTCTTTGTACTTTGTTCAACCATTAGTTCTTCTGTCAGAGTCTTACTTAATCCCAGCTAACAGAATCAGAAAACATGCTTTTTTCTACTGAGAGACTGAAATTCTTTTGAATGACAGCTTGATTCAAAGATAGGCAGAAAGACAAGAAAGAAGAGGCTTGGATCAATTCCAAATTGAATAATACCAATTACCAGTCTAAGATTACTTTGATTATAATATGAAGGGAATCATGGGAATCTTAGCTGGGTACGTCTATGGAAAGGACCCATGTAAGGGAAGTATGAAAGGAGTATTTATTTAGGGATAATTGGGTGGGTGTGCTCTCACATGTTGTTTTGATGGGTTACATTAGTAGACAAGAGGGATGAAAGGAACATGTCAGAACCTTTACAGTCTTCAGGATAAATTCTGCTGGAAGAACAAAGCAGTATCAGGACTGTTGTTGCTGCCTTTGAAATTCAACACAAAAAAATAGGATGCGTAAGCTCTCAAATTGCAGCTTTCATGCAGTAGTAATGAAACAGTATAATCACTCTGAATAATTTTGCTACCATTTACAGCTATCACAGGTTGGTATATATTATAAAAGAACAATCCAAAAATCTAAATGGTTACTTGGAGTTTGGTCTATCTTGGTTACCTGCTAGGCATTGAGACCTGCAGGAGAGTCAGGAAAAGAGCGCATTGTTAGATGACAGCATGTGTAGCTGAGTTTATAATGATAAAGATGACAATTACATTTTTCAGCAGTAAGTTTGCAATTGCTTTTGCTAATAGTGATTTTATTTGCTGTGCATTTGTAAGGTGTCTGTTGTTATTCTTTCTTTTGAGTCTTGCTAAAATTCAAAATAAAGAAAATCCTAATTGAAGCTTTCCTGACTAAGTATAATTATTTTGGAAAGAAAGAGGTGGAAAAATATTTGAGATTTAGCTGAACACTGCTGCATACAATTTATTTGTAACCTACCTTGCTCATCTATTTTTCTATAGTATAGACTCATCTTCGAATTTAAAATTTAAATTTGAATTAAAGACTAGATATTTAAAGTAGAAGCCTACCTAACAGTTGTCATAGTTAACTACAGTTGTCAGCTTGTCACACCTGGAAACAGTGACCTTCAGTTGAGTAGCTGCCTCCACTGCTCAGCTTGTGGGCATGCCAGCTTTGAGTAGGTGGGCCTGGGTGGGTTGCTGAGCAAGCTGTGGAAGTAAGCTAGGAGGCAGTGTGCCTTCATGGTCTCTGCTCTAGTTTCTGTTCCTGGTTCTTGCATGAGTTCCTGCCATGACTTCTTTCAATAATGAGAAGTCTTTACCCTTCATCAAGAAAACATCTCTTTTCAAAAGATGGAGCCCAGTTCATAAAACTACAACGAATTAAAATGCAGAGTTGGAAATCCCAGTCTCAATGGCTACATCTGCACAGAGTCCCATAGCTTAGGCTCAGGGAACATTGCAAAAGAGGGAGTACAAAATTGTGAGAGCCAGAGGATCAGAGGTTTAATGTGAGATTGTGTCTCCTAGTAACATCAGAAGCTGTAATCATTAACTCTCACCAATGTGACTGCCTGATTGTGAGCTAATAAGGGCAACACCATAAACTTGCCAAACTGGACAGGAAAAGCCCATAAAGAAAAGCCCTACATGGAGAACCTGGCAAACTGAGGAAGGCTGGGAGCGGGACAGGTGCTCTTCTCCAGGGAAGAGCACAGCCATTGGTTGTCCAGTGCTGTATAGTCAGTCCTATACATACATACAAGTACCGTTATATAGACTCCACAGGTTATAATTTGGGACTATATATGTATATGCAAATACATATATGCATGCAGTAATAGTTAGTGAGAAGAGAGACCATGGATTTGAAAGAGAGAAAGGAGGGCTGTATGGGAGCATTTGCACAGAGAAAAGGGAAGAGAGAAATTATGTAATTATATTAAAATCTCAAAAGAAAAGGAAAAGGAAGAAAAATAAAAGAGCTGCTTACTCTTGACTCTACTGAGAGTAACTTGGTACTAGGTTGATTAACCTGGTTGTGAAAACTTTATTCTCTAGACTGGATGTTGGAAACCTATAATCTGTGAGTCAGATCTTTGACATGTACATACCTGCATGCATGTGTTTGTGCATGTGTGTACATGCATTTGTGTGTGTGTGTGTGTGTGTGTGTGTGTGTAAAGTTTTGTTGGAGCACAGCTGTGCCCAGTCGTTTCTATGTTGCTTAGGCAGCTGTTGAGGCTCCAGTAGTAAGATTGAGTAGCTGCTGTAGAGATTATAAGATCCACAGGATTAAAATATTTATGAGGTAGCTTTTTGAGAAAAGGCATTACAATCTCAAGAAGTAAAATAAATACTCAAATAATAATAAAAATTAGTCCATATCATTCTATTATCGATATGTGTGTGTGTACAAATATACATAAATGCAACTTGCTGAAAAAGTGTGTTCACTGTTTAAGTTTTTTTTGTAATTAGACTGTGCTAAACTTCTGGTGTAGATTGATACGGTTGGACTTGTTTCTTTTTTTTTTCTTTATTAGATTTTTCTTTATTTACATGTCATATAATTTCTCCTTTCCCACTTTCCCCTCC
>NW_022196912.1:66999572-67000169 GCF_008632895.1 Mastomys coucha
TTTAGTCCCTGGGAGCTCTGAGGGTACTAGTTAGTTCATATTGTTGTTCATCCTAAAGGGCTGCAAACTCTTCAGTTCCTTCGGTCCTTTCTCTAACTCCTTCATTGGGGACCCTGTACTCATTTCAATGGATGGCTGTGAGCCTCTACTTCTGTATTAGTGGGGTACTGTCAGAGCCTCTCAGGAGACAGTTATATCAGGCTGGAGTGCCCTTCCTTCAGTCTCTCCTCCATAGTTAGTCTCTGCAACTCCTTCTGTGGGTATTTTATTCCCCCTTTTATGAAGGAATGAAGTGTCCACATTGTAGTCTTCCTTCTTCTTGAGTTTCCTGTGGTTTGTGGATTGTACTTCGAGTATTCTGAACTTCTAGGCTAATAACCACTTATCAGAGAGTGCATACCCTGTGTGTTCTTTTGTGATTGGGTTACCTCACTCAGGATGATATTCTCCAGATCCATCCATTTCCCTAAGAATCTCATAAATTCATTGTTTTTAATAGCTGAGTAGTACTCCATTGTGTAGCTGTACAACAATTTCTGTATCCATTCCTCTGTTGAGGGACATCTAGGTTGTTTCCAGGTTCTGGCTATTATAAAT
>NW_022196912.1:67001896-67002907 GCF_008632895.1 Mastomys coucha
CTTTGAGTTTGTTTATATAGTGAATTACATTGATGGATTTCCATATATTGAACCATCCCTGCATCTCTAGGATGAAGCCTACTTGATCATGGTGGATTATTGTTTTGATGTGTTCTTTGATTCGGTTTGCAAGAATTTTATTGAGTATTTTTGCATTGATATTCATAAGGGAAATTAGTCTGAAGTTTTCTTTCTTTGTTAGGTCTTTGTGTGGTTTAGGTATAAGAGTAATTGTAGCTTTATAGAATGAATTGGGTAGAGTACCTTCTGTTTCAATTTTGTGGAATAGTTTGAGGAGTACTGGTATTAGATCTTCTTTGAAGGTTTGATAAAACTCTGCACTAAACCCATCTGGTCCTGGGCTTTTTTTGGTTGGGAGACTATTAATGACTGTTTCTATTTCATTAGCAGATATGGGAATGTTTACATCGTTAATCTAGTCTTGATTTAACTTTGGTACCTGGCATCTGTCTAGAAAATTGTCCATTTCATCCAGGTTTTCCAGTTTTGTTGAGTATAGGCTCTTGTAGTAGGATCTCATGATTTTTTGGATTTTCTCAGTGTCTGTTGTTATGTCTCCCTTTTCATTTCTGATCTTGTTAATTAGGATACTGTCTCTGTGCCCTCTAGTTAGTCTGGCTAAGGGTTTATCTATTTTGCTGATTTTCTCAAAGAACCAGCTCCTGGTTTGGTTGATTCTTTGTATAGTTCTTTTTGTTTCTATTTGGTTGATTTCAGCCCTGAGCTTATTTCCTGCCTTCAACTCCTCTTGGGTGAATTTGCTTCTTTTTGTTCTGGAGCTTTCTGATGTGCTTTCAGATTGCTGGTGCATGCTCTCTCTAGATTCTTTTTGGTGGCACCTAAAGCTATGAGTTTTCCTCTTAGGACTGCTTTTATTGTGTCCCATAAGCTTGGGTATGTTGTGGCTTCATTTTTATTAAACTCTAGAAAGCCTTTAATTTCTTTATTTCTTCCTTGACCAAGTTATCATTGAGTAGAGTGTTGTTAAGC
>NW_022196912.1:67003697-67010335 GCF_008632895.1 Mastomys coucha
TTCTCTTAGGGTCTGTATGACATCTGCCCAGGATCTTCTAGCTTTCATAGTCTCTGATGAGAAGTCTGTTATAATTCTGATAGATCTGCCTTTATATGTTACTTGACCCTTTTCCCTTACTGCTTTTAGTATTCTTTCTTTGTTTTGTGCATTTGGTGTTTTGACTATTTATGTGACAGGAGGAATTTCTTTTCTGGTCCAGTCTATTTGGAGTTCTATAGGATTCTTGTATGTTCATGGACATCTCTTTCTTTAGGTTAGGGAAGTTTCCTTCTATAATATTGTTGAAGATATTTACTGGCCCTTTAAGTTGGAGGTCTTCACTCTCTTCTATACCTATTATCCTTAAGTTTGGTCTTCTCATTGTGTCCTGGATTTCCTGGATGTTTTGGGTTAGGAGCTTTTTGCTTTTTGCATTTTCTTTGACTGTTGTGTCAATGTTTTCTATGGTATCTTCTGTGCCTGAGATTCTCTCTTCTGTCTCTTGTATTCTGTTGGTGATGCTTGCATCTATGTTTCCTCACTTCTTTCCTAAGATGTCTAACTCCAGAGTTGTCTCTCTTTGTGATTTCTTATCAGTTCCTACTTCCATTTTTAGGTCCTGGATGGTTTTGCTCAATTCCTTCACCTGTTTGTTTGTCCTTTCATGTAATTCCTTAAGGGATTTTTGTGTTTCCTCTTTAAGGGCTTGTACCTTTTTACCTGTGTTCTCCTGTGTTTCCTTAAGGGAGTTATTCATGTTCTTCTTAAATTCCTCTCTCACCATTGTGAGATATGATTTTAGATCTGGATCTTGCTTTTCTGGTGTTTTGGGATATCCAGGACTTGCTGTGGTGGGAGTACTAGGGTCTGATGAAGCCAAGTAGTCTTGGTTTCTGTTGGTAAGATTCTTGTGTTTACCTTTTGCCATCTGTTGATCTCTGGAGTTAGATGTTCTTGCTGTCTCTGACTAGAGCTTGTTCCTCCTGTGGGTCTGTAAGCCTGTGTCAGCACTTTTGGAAGATCAGCTGATGTGCACAGATGGGTGACAATCAGTTTTCCGTCCTGAGTCCTGGGGTCAGAGCACAACCTGTAGATAGTATGTCCTCTTGTGGAAAGGTGCAGAGAGGGCTGTGGATCTGTTGTCCCTCCTAGGTGTGGTCTGAGGTAGAAAGGATCCTGACCAGGCTGCCCTGCCACTTGTGAGGCCTGTGCCTCCTGGCTGGTCCTGCCTTAGAAAGTCACAGGAGAGAAAATGGTGGATCTCACCTGAGTCCCTGGGTTAAAGCACTCCCTGAAGGCAGGCTCTCTACCTGCAGGGAATGGGCAGAGATGGCTGCGGATCCAGGATCCAGTTCTGCAGTCACTCCTAGGTGTAGATGGAAGTTGAGAGGATCCTGTCCCTGCTGCCCTGCTATTTGTGAGGCCTGAGCCTCCTAGCTGATCCCGCCTTAGAAAGTCACTGGAGAGAGAATCGGACTTGGTTTTTAATTCTGCTTTGTCATAAGAAAGAAAACATAAAACAACTAAAGACTAAACATGGTCACTCCGAGTGTTAGTCCCTCTTCTTTCTTACCTTAATAGGAACAGTACCAGAGTGGTATTACGGCAAGTAGTAAGTGAGGAATGTAAATTTTAAACCTTGTAATCATAGTGTCCCTTTTATTTTCTTGCGTGTATGGCAGCCATATATGTTAGCAATTATAGTCATGTATGAAAGTCTTCTTACCACAGCAAATGTGAAGGCAAGTCTCAATTTGTTTATTAGACTGTGGTTCATGAAGAAGTCTGGTTTTCTTGTAGATGATAGAGTGGAAGATGCATTCTCACATTTTGAAGAAAACTTGAAAATCTATTGATGAAGAAGTTTGTGTGCAGTTAGGAACATGACATTTGGTTATTATCAAATCCACCTTCTGGCAGTTAGACAAAAGGCAGCATTCCCTTCCCCTTTCTACCAAAGGAGCTATTTTCTTATCACTGGCAGAAGGGACAAATGGCTGTCTGTGGTACCTAGCTAGTAACATAGCTAAGCTCCCTCAGTATCACAGCTATCTGTTCCTCGTGTCTCAGACCTTGCTTGCATCCTGGCTCTTTTCATACAGTTTCTCACCCTAGACTTTTCCTGCTCATGGGCTCCCCCCTTCCATTGTCCTTACAACCCTGCTACTTTGGCTGTGTTCTCTTGCCCCTTTTTTGGTCATCTCTTTCTCTTCCTCTCTTGCTCTTCCTACCCCCTGTCCTTTCCTTTCATGGCCAAGTCCAGTCTGCTGGCCATGTTCAGTCTACTCCCTCTCTGTCTGCTCTGGACTCTGACAGAAGCCTAGGGTACTTCTCTCCTCATATCAACAATAGGAACCTTTCGCTTATCCATACTTTAGAGCGGCCACGTCCTCAGTTTATACAGTTGTTTTGTTTTGCTTGAACATTACTGTAAAAGGCAGAGTTATTTTACTTTAGATCATTTTGATTGATACTTAGCACCTCACTCACTCAAGTTACTGTAAAACTACTATTAATATAGATAAGAAAAGGAAAATAACCTTACATTCTAAAATTGGGGTTTATTATTTTATAGTAGATTTTTTTAGCTCTTGAAATTGTCACAGAAACAATCCTACAATGAGATAGTATCAGAGGAAGCTTAGCTATTTGTGTCAACTTGAAATGTTTTTATTCATAGTAAATTAAAGTTTAAGTTTTCCTGTTTGTTAAATGTACAGATTTCCTCAGGAATATTCCCCTTTTTATAGCTGCTTCCTCAATTCATTAAAACTAGTTTTTATATGTAATCATCCTATTAAAAGAAAAATATCCTTTTTGCTTTCTTATTTATTTTAAATTAGTCTGGGATTTCAGACGGACACCAGTCTCCTCTCTTCACAACCACAAAACCAAATCACATAGGGATGATAAGTACTTTTCTTACAATTGCAAATTGAATCAGTATAAGATTAGGAACTGAAATGTTAAATTTCCCTTGTCATGCATATTTATAGAATCGGATGATAAGGGTAGAAAAGTAATTGTGTGTCTGGAAACAGTTATCATGGAAGATTTAGGGTTGTTTCAGTTTCTTGAATTTCTAGTTACTGAGAGATTATGAGTGTTATCTTGCTAGGATTTGGGGATAGTGGGAGGAGAGCTGTAAGGCATAGTGAGGTACAGGCAGATGTAGTGAGGTACAGGCAGATGTAGTGAGGTACAGGCAGATGTAGTGAGGTACAGGCAGATGTAGTGAGGTACAGGCAGATGCAGTGAGGTACAGGCAGATGTAGTGAGGTACAGGCAGATGTAGTGAGGTACAGGCAGATGTAGTGAGGTACAGGCAGATGTAGTGAGGTACAGGCAGATGTAGTGAGGTACAGGCAGATGCAGTGAGGTACAGGCAGATGCAGTGAGGTGCAGGCAGATGTAGTGAGGTACAGGCAGATGCAGTGAGGTACAGGCAGATGTAGTGAGGTACAGGCAGATGCAGTGAGGTACAGGCAGATGCAGTGAGGTACAGGCAGATGTAGTGAGGTACAGGCAGATGCAGTGAGGCACAGGCAGATGCAGTGAGGTACAGGCAGATGTAGTGAGGTACAGGCAGATGTAGTGAGGTACAGGCAGATGTAGTGAGGTACAGGCAGATGCAGTGAGGTACAGGCAGTATTGCCTACTCATAGATGAGAAGAACCAACAGAGATAGACTTGGAGGTAGAGGGAAAGTATTTATGAGCAGCAAATTTTGTTTTTTGTTCCTTGACTAAGTTTCTGATTAATTAGTACCTGGTAGAGACCCATATGGATCTTCTGCCCTTCTCAGCCGGGAAGCCATTAAAGAACACTGTGGTCAGCTGTTTCTGCTTCCTCCAACAAGCCAGTGTACTTAGCCGTGGTTGTATGCAAGGGTTGCCGCTATTACATGTGCCAGTAGCCTTGTGGCTTCCCTCCCTTCTCCCTCTTGCCAGGTACACAACATAATTCCTTACTTTCTATAGAAGAGGCTTGTTTCCATTTTTTTTTTTTTCATTTTGTAATTTAGGACCTTCCAGAAGTCAGTGTTCCATCATCTTGCGGTTTTGTTGGGCATTTATTAATCTTTCCGATCTTGTTTGCATCATACTTGTTAGTTCTTAGAAATTATGCATAGATCAAAAAGGTCCTAGTTTTCTTGAGACTACACAGGAGACCTGAATGAGTTCATTATCTAAATATAATTTTAAAACTATCCCAGGCAATTTATACTTCCTGTTGCTTAGCTTATGATTGGGAGAGTTTACATTTTCTTTTTAACAGGCTTATTATTGTGTAGTCTTTTTTTGTCTGTTTGAACCTGATGAATAATCTTCTGCTGAACTTGGTTTTCTTGCAGTCCAAGGCGGTTGGCTTGTTAGATGTGGATGTGTATGGTCCTTCCATTCCAAAGATGATGAACCTGAGAGGAAATCCAGAATTATCACCAAGTAAGTACGGAAGAGATGAAGAGTACCTACTGTTCATTCTCCAGGCACCATATGCTTGGTATGTAATGTAGAATAGCAGTCCAGAAGTCATACCATTGACCAACTGTGTGGAATCCATTGTATCTTGTGCCCTGACCCCCTATACGTACAGTAAGGTCACAGTTGCTGTGAAGAATAATGTAAATGTGGCATTTGGCATGGCACTACTATATGATAAAATGTTAAGTATCCATTGTTTACATTAAGTATGTACACGTATGAGAATATTTTAGCAGAAACATTTGTATTAAATGAAAATTTTATTTTGTAAACATATTTTGGTCAGATTTTTCTTTGTGCGTTTATGAACTCCCCAAAACAATGGTTTGCTGCTCCATAGTTTTACTGCCATTGGTATAGAAAAAGTAGCTTTTGAAGAAATCTGTAGTATTTTCACTGTTCTTGTTATCACATTTTTTTTTTTTTTTTTTGGTTTTTCTCCGTATAGCCCTGGCTGTCCTGGAACTCACTCTATAGACCAGGCTGGCTTTAAACTCAGAAATCCGCCTGCCTCTGCCTCCCAAGTGCTGGGATTAAAGGCGTGCACCATGACCGCTCATTATTACATATTTTTAAGGCTATCAAATACAAAGTCTTAAGTATAGGAAATATAGCCATAAAAATGGTAAAAACTGGTTATTAAAAATGGTTTTATATGAAAATGTTCTAAATAAAATTGATTTCTAGTGTGATAACATAAAATTGAATAATTTTATAGGCCTATTTTCCATGGGTCTAGAATAAAATATATGGACTGATCTATTTTTAGATAATTTAGCTTATAGTACTATTTTTAACCAATTTTTAGTTGCTAAAAATTGGTTAATCGTTGTTTGCTCATTAAAGTGGTTATGTATGTGATTTGCTTTCAGACGTCAATTATACTAAAGTCTGGGCTATTCTTTATGAGTGGGTGACCGGAGCAACCCCTCAAGCAGCTGATTCCTGATCTCATGCAAATGCAGGGAAAAGGCTTCCACTTCAGTAGCAGCACAGTTTGCATACATGGTGGCACCAGGATCAACAGTGAAGAGTGGATGACTTGAGGCACTCTGGGTGTCTGTGTCTTTAAGGACAGTGTGAACACTGACCCAGTGACACAGGTGTGACAGGGAGCAAGAGCACTCTCCTTTCTCAGGCAGTCGGTTCAGGGTCTGCCAGTGTGAATGCTTGAAGGGAGCTTCAGTGTACTAGAAATCTTGGGAAGCATTTGTGCCAACAGGGTGATCTTGGTTCCCTAGAAAGCAAACAGGATGACTTGGGTGTTCCCAAGTGTGAAGTCTTTTTTTTTTTTTAATTAATTTATATTTTACAGTCCATATTTTATCCCCTCAGCCTCCAATGCACCCTCCCACTGCTCTATATCCCACACCTCCTCCCCATCCCCACTGTCTCCACTTGGATATCCTGACACCCCACCCCACCTGACCTCTAAACTCCTTGGGGCCTCCAGTGTCTTGAAGGTTAGGTGCATCATCTCTGAATGAACACAGACCCAGCAGTCCTCTGCTGTATGTATGTTGGGGGCCTCATATCAGCTGGTGTATGCTGCCTGTTTGGTGGCCCAGTGTTTGAGAGATCTCGGGGTCCAGAATAATTGATGCTGCTGGTCCTCCTACAGGGTCGCACTTCTCAGCTTCTTTCAGCCTCCCTAATTCAAGAATAGGAGTCAGCTGTTTCTGTCCATGTGTTGGGTGCAAATATCTGCATCTGACTCTTCCAGCTGCTTGTTGGGTCTTTCTGAGGGTGGTCATGATTGGTCCCTCTTTGTGAGTGCTCCATAGCCTCAGTAATAGTGTCAGGACTTGGGACCTCCTCTTGAGCTGGACCTTCTTTTCCTCAGGCTTCTCTCCATTTCCATCCCTGTAATTTTTTCAGATAAGAACAATTATGGGTCAGAGTTGTAACTGTGGGATGCCAACCCCTTCCTTCACTTGATGCCCTGTCTTCCTGCTGGAGGTGGGCTCTATAAGTTCCCTCTCCCTACTGTTAGGCATTTCATCTAAGGTCCCTCCCTTTAATTCCTGAGAGTCTCTCACCTCCAGGTCTCTGGTGCATTCTGGAGGGTCCCCCAACCTCCTATTTCTGGAGCTTTCCTGTTTCCATTCTTTCTATTGGTCCCCAGGGCTTCAGTCCTTTTCTCTCACCCAATACCAGATCAGGTTCCCCTCC
>NW_022196912.1:67010345-67018762 GCF_008632895.1 Mastomys coucha
CTCCCTCCCCTCCTCACTTGATTCTTAAAGTTTCAGCAGTATGTTAATTTTTGAGTCTTAGAAAAAGTTGCTACCATCTTACTAACAGGTCTACTTTGATATTTCTGCACTTTGTCAAGTTAATTTGCCTTGTTATTCTGTTACAGTGATTACAATATACATAAAATTATCTAAATAACAATATAGACAAACTATGAGACGCGTGTCTCAGTGGTTTTGGCTTGGGAGAGATTCTGGTGAATTGGCCTTCTTCTTCCTGGACTGGCCTGGGAAGCCTGGAGGCCAGACAGCTTCAGTATTGCCTCTTTTCTTCAGTATTAAAAGTAGTTTTCATTACTAAAACTGATGTAGTAATGAAGTTTTCATCAATTTGCTCATTAAAAACCCTGTGGTAAAGTGGGTAGACTATGTATTATTCCCATTCTCCTCATATTTTTTTTCTTATTAAGAGAATTCCACAGTTTGTGGAATTAGGACATTATAGACTTGATTACCAAGAGAAATTTTATATTTGATCTAGAAAAGTGAATTCACTAATTGATGTAAAAACTCAAGGTTTATAATAGCTTTTGTGTCTTTGTTTTTTTTTAATTTTAATTTTAATTGAAAGTAGATTCTTCTCTCATATAATACATATTCCCCTACTGCCACTCCTCTCAACTTTCCTTCACCTCACCTTTTCTCCAGATCCACTCCTTCTCCCATTTCCTTTTCAGAAAAGAGCAGGCCTCCAAGAAAGAATAGCAAAATAGAACAAAACAAAGTATAGTAAGGCAAGGCAAGATAAGACAACCCAATAGGAGGAAAAGAGTCCCAAGAGCAGGCAAGAGAGTGAGAGATATACCTGCTCCTACTGTTAGAAGTCCCCCCCCAACCAAAAGAAAACAAAAACAAGTTAGCAGCCATAGATATGTTCAGAGGACCTGGTGCAGACACTTGCAGGCCTTGTGCTTGCTGCTTCAGTCTCCGTGTGCCCGTGTGTGCCTTGCTTAGTTGATTTGGTAGGCCATGTTCTTCTGGTGTTTTCTGTCCCCTTCCTCTCTTCTGAGGGGTTCTCTGACCTCCAAGGGGAGGGACCTCATATTTAAACACTCTCTCTGTACAATGTCTGACACCTGCTACCACTTGCTGCCAGAGGAAGTCTCTCTGATGACTACTGGGCAAGGCACTGCTCTGAGTATAGCAGAATATCAGTAGGAATCATTTTGTCTGTCTGTCTATCTGTCCATCTGTCCTGGGAGTTTTGTGTCAGGAGTCTTAGTTTTAACATTTTCTTTGACTGTTGTTTCTTCTTTGCTATCTTCAGTGCCTGCAGTTCTCTCTTCCATCTCTTGTGTTCTATTGGTAAAACTCGCCTCTGTAGCTACCGTTCCCATTCCTAAAATTTCTATCTCCAGAATTCCGTCAGTTTGTGTTTTCTTTATTGCTTCTATTTTCATTTTCAAGTCTTAAACACTTTCATTTGTTTCCTCAACTGTTTGCTTTTTCTTGGCTTTCTTTAAGGGATTTATTCATTTCCTCCTATTGTTTATTTGTGTTTTTCTGGATTTCTTTAAGGGACTTATCCCTGAAATATCTCAGAGGTGAGGTAGTGTGATGTCTACTTAGCGTGTAGAAAGCATATTGAGCAAGAACATCAACAGGTTGACATTGTTTTGACAGCCAGTCAAAACAATGGCTAGTTGCTGAAGCTTGTATTTGTGCCTGAATATAAAGCCTTGTTTTTAAAAAGAACAAATGCCAGTTGCTTTTCATTTCAATTTTTGAAGTAACACAGCACTCAAATTTCATATTAAAGCTTAGCCAAAGCATAATCTTAAGCATAACTGAGTAGAAAGTTTTTGGTTGAAGTGGCAAATCAATATTAAATGGTAGTTGCACTCAAGAATATGTTGATGCACTTCACAAATTTGTGTGTGTGTGTGTGTGTGTGTGTGTGTGTGTGTGTGTAAGACAAACACTGGCTGTCTTCCTTGATCACTTTCCAGCTTATTTTTTGAAGCAGGCTTTCTCGCTGAATCTGGGTTTCACCATTCCCACTGCACAGGCTAGGTGGCAAGCCACCAGGTTCCTGCCTATCTAGCATTGTGGTTACAGATAGCGTGCCATCACATCTGAATTTTGCATGGATGCCAAGCATCTGAGCTCGGTCCTTCTATAGGAAGCACTTTAACCATGGGCGCATCATCCCTGCCTTCTGTGTAATATTCTTTTTGTGATAAGCTTTCTAAAGTGCCATTTGTTGGTAGAAATGACTGCACTCTTTCATGTTTTGTGATACTAATTCATAACCAGACTATCTGTGGATTTATTGAGTTTAGTTTTATCGAGGAGTGTCTTAATGTACCGAGCTAATGAAGTAAGAAAATTTTAAGAGCTGCAGCAAGAGGTTACTAAGATGCAAATGTCAGATGATTTTATTAAGGATGTACAATGCATGCTAATGACTAAATAGGGAGATCCACACTAGTCTTTTCTATTGTTGGGAGGTAGCAATTTTGTACCAGATAGAGCTTCCTTCTGCTTTGTCTAGGAACGAATGCATATGTGGCTTATGGGAATTTGAAAAATCATCATGAGAAAATAACTTTCTACAGTAGCACTTATGATTATGAGGAAGAGTTCTTTTTTCCTTTAAGTAATTTAGCTGTGTAAAGGGTGAGAATCAATTCTAGTTGTTTCCACAGAGGAAGAGATTTTAGAGTGTTGGTAGAGCTGTTGCTGTGTCTGTTCAAGTCTGATTCCGGTGGAGAACCCAGAACTTCTGACTTAGTTTATGTTGGTTATTGTCCTTTGGACCCCGGCCTTCACCTGATGACAAAGGTCCTTTGGTTATCTTTGGGGAAGATTCTGGGGTACATTCCAGAATTTTTTAAATTTCATCTTGCCTGCTTATCAAGGTCCCATTCTTTTCTTTTGCACTTGGACTCTTTGTCAAGGTGACACTCAACATAAACAGGGAAAAGAATCTTAAAGACATTTTGCTTGTGTTTAGACATTTTATCCCTGAAATATCTTAGAGGAGGGGTAGATGGTCTTAGAAGAATTTCCTCATTGTAGTTTATCAAGCCTAAAGACCACCCATGTTTCTACCGTGTGTGTGTGTGTGTGTGTGTGTGTGTGTGTGTGTGTGTGTGTGTATGTATGTGTGAGTGTGTATGTGTGTGATAATTTTAATTTATTGGAGACACTTGACTTAACTACCTGTATGGTGTGTAACATGTTTTCCTTTGACATTCTGAAGCTAGGGATAACTAGTTGGTTACTTTTTAGGGTTTTATTGTTCTGCTGCATAGTGTCTTAGCTGGGTCTCACAGCTGGTATAGTCATTGGGAAAGTACCTGTTTAAAATAGTGATTCTCATCTTGTGGATCATGACCTCTTGGGTCACATATCAGATATCCTGCATATCAGATATTTATAGTATGACTTATAATAGTAGCAAAATTACATGTGTGAAGTAGCATTGAAATAATTTTATGATTGGGAGTTACCACAGGATGAGGAACTGTTTTAAAGTGATGCATCGTTAGGAAGGTTGGGCGCCACTGTGTTAAACTGGTGTATTTTAGTAGCTAGTGCTTGTTTTGTTCTTTCTTTCAATGGTTGACAACGAATAGTGCTGCTCAGGTTTATCTGTGTATATGGGAAACAGGCCTTATCTCTTTGTGTTTGTGATTAGCGCAGCTACCAGAGAAAACTGGTATCCTGCCACTCAATGACTTTGCTCATTGCATCCAAGGCCTAGCTTTAAGATGCACAGACTACCTTATGTACAATCTATGTGTCATCTGCCCTATCTCTTAAGATTATTAATACTTTATGTTCACTTTTACTATCTAGGCTCAGTTCAAACCAAAAGACTTTTTCTTTTACTTTTGATCCTTATAAATGTTCCTTGAAATCTTAAAATTTTAAGTTTTTGCTATCTTTTTTTTGGTGAGAAAAATTAGAACTTAAAATATTATTAGCTAGAGGAAAGATAAACATGTTAATATATTAACAATACCTTTTTTACATTACTTATGATACTTCTGCTTTTAAAAATATACCCCATTATGGCTAAGTAGCCTGGTTAAGTAGGGTGTGAATCAGTTCTGAAGCTATAAGATACTTTGAGTATTCACACATATATCAGCAGACCTATAGAAAAAGGCAAGAGGGCGTAAAACATGGAAAGTTTAGCCTGGTTAAGTAGGGTGTAATTCAGTTCTGAAGCTATAAGATACAGTGAGCATTCACCCATATATCAGCAGACCTATAGGGAAAGGCAAGAGGGCATAAAACATGGAAAATTTTGATGGTCTAGGCTTCATACGTCTAATCCTTATAAGAAAAAAGGAGAAATGTCTACATATAGAAAAGTGGGAGAGAGTGAGGGAGAAGGAGAAAGAGGCAGGGAGGGAGGAAAGGAGGGATAGAGAGAAAGGGAAAGAGTGAGGGAGGGAGTATTGGATTGGGATGGAACACTCTCATTAGGATTGGATAGCTTTGCTCTGGTGATATTAGCAGGCATGGTAATAATATACTGGGCATAGCAATACAAGGTTTCTTTGAATAGTATCTTTAAAGGGTATGGGGGTGGGGAAGAGTTTCACTGAGACACTTAACTCAGCTATTAACTTCCTCTAATTTTCACTGTGGAAACATCACTAGCTTACTAGTTGTTATCAATTGTAGCCTAAAATCATACAAGCCCTTTTATTCTCATGAAAAGTGTCAGGATTCAACCCCTTCTCGTTGTTACTGTTGCCATGTGCTCTTGCTGGTGTTACTGCTGCCACCTCCTCAGCAAGCCTCCTCCTTCAGCCCCGCCTTGCTCCGATTCTCAGTACATAGCCTCTGTCCTGTCTCTGGACTCTGGGTCTTTATTCTCTCTTTGTAGAAGGCCCGCCACTGTCACTGCCACTGCCACCTCTGCTGTCACCGCCACTGTCACCTTCACTGCCACCTCCACTGCCACTGCTTTCCTCTCCCAGTCTTTCTTCTCACCAGCTCTTTGTTCTAATTTTCTTCTTACATTGTTTCAAGGTATTGGCTTTTTTGCTAGGCTTGTTCCTCTCATGCTCCATATACAACATGTACGTAGTCTTAGTTGAATATATATGTATTTCACAGTTACCCTGTTATATTTTATATATGCTAGCTGAATAATTAGTCCTCTGCTATGCATATTTTAGATAAGTTGCAGTTTCTTTTCCTTCTTGAATAATAAAGGTAATTTAAAGACTTTATCTTAGCTGCTAATCTTTGTGATGTATTTGACTGAGTGTCTTGGACTGCTTTTGTGACTCACTGTTTTTAAAACAAAATAAAATGAAGCAACAACAAAACTTGAAGAAAAAAAAACCCAACCAACCCTATAGGATTAGTAATTTCCCTTTGAGCATTATGGTCTATGGAATGGATGTTTCTAGTTTCTAATAAAATATGTTCATTTGCTAGGTCATATCAGTCTTGTCTAGGATCGTAGCTTTACGCTCACCTGGGCGTCTCCATCTTGGTACATGTATATCCCTGTGTGCTGGACTTCAGTAGAATAAAACGCTCTTTGCTTTTGCACATCATTTGAGTCTGGGGTGGGATTTTTCAGCTAGTCATAGACCCTTACATTGTCACGTTACGATCATTATTCATAGCCCCTGGATGAACTGCTTTTCTCATTGTTGCAGCTTGAATAGAATCACAGTTTAGAGGACTGCAGTCCTCATAGTCAGGAAGACAAGATGGAAGAAAAGGCCTTTCCCTTTTGTCCTTCTTTTTAAGTGCAGGACCCTAGACTGTAGAATGTAGGATAGTGTGACCATATTTAGGCTGGGTCTCTCCTCCTCAATTAAATCTTCACAGACATATCCAAATCACACACACACACACACACACACACACACACACAATTTGAGACCAGGTGTGTCCTAGTTAGGGTTTCATTGATGTTTAGAGATACCTTGAGTAAAGGAAACATTTGGTTGGTGCCGGCTTGCAGTTTCAGAAGTTCAGTCCATTATGGTCATGGCAGTGTGCAGGCAGACATGGTGCTGGAAGAGCCCAGAATTTTTCTTCTTGATCCAAAGGAAGACTGTCCTCTGAAGGCAGCCAGTAGGAGGCTCTCTTCCGCACTGGGCAGAGCTTGAGCGCAGGCATCTCAGAGCCCACCCCCACAGTGACACACTTCCTCCCACAAGGCCACACCCACTCAACATTGCCACACCCCCTAATAGTGTCACTTCTCATGGACTCAGCATATTCAAACCCCAACAGGGTGCTATTGTGTCCAACAATGCCATTGGTGTATTTGATGTTGTTTTGAGACAGATTCTCACTGTTTTTGCATGGCCTGGAAGTTGCTATGCTGACTAGACTGGGTTCAAACTGACCGAGATCAGCCTGACTCTGCCTCCAGAGTCTTGGATTAGAGGAGTTGGCTTGTCTCTTATTTTAGGCACCATGGTGGCAACCAACTTTTCATAGGCTCTGAGCAACTGCCTAGAGTAGGCTACACAATAGCTGCTGCTTCAGGCCTGTACATTGTGTATCTCTCTTCCTGCCCATAGTGAGACCCCCTTCTCTAAACAGCACAGTGCCTGGGACCTGAGAAGATGTGCAGTCCTTCCCAAATGCTGGTGCTCTACGAGACTCTAAGAGACTTTGGGATGAGTCTCCAAATGTATTAAATCAGTAATTACAAAGTTTTATTTCAAGCACTTTTAAACCTCAAGGGAATATTTGTATGATTTTTAGAAATAGCTTAAAGGCTGTCTTTAAAAAGTTACACAAAATAAAATGGCTGGGTTTTTTTTTGTTTTGTTTTTTGTTTTTTGTTTTTGCTTTTCAATTTGGTAACTTAATTTTTAAAATGCAAATGTGTTAATATTAAAGTCTAAAGCTGGATATTTAACTTCTTTAAGAATGGGATGGGATAGCCTGGTGGTGTTTTTTTTTTTGTTTGTTTTTTGTTTTTTGTTTTTTGTTTTTTGAGAGAGAGAAAGGCGAGTATGGATATATATGTATGTGTGTACAATGCTGAAGCAAGAACAGGACGTTAAATGTTTTTCTCTGGCATTTTCTCCATTACTGATTTGAGACAAAGTGTCTCATTGAAACTTTTTCAGCTAGTCTGGTTAACAAGTGAATTCTTAGGATCTGCTTATCCCCTCCCCGAAATAACTGGGATCACCAGCACCGCCATAATCTAGATTTTATGTGAGTATTAGGAATTCAAACTAAAGTCTCATGTTTGCACAGTAACTGTTATTATTGATTGAGCCATCTCCTCATTTCCAGGGCGAGGTTCTAACTGATGGCCATTTGATCTTTTTATAATTTGGCTTCTCATTTTAAACAAACAACTGTACAATCTGGTAGTAGATGTTGTGCATTTAACCCATAAGCCTCAAGTAGCAAGAATATTTTGTCAGATTTTGGCATGAATAGTAGCTAAAAGTTAAGCTATTGTAGTTTTAATCATCAGGAAGATCTGAGTCCAGATGGCTGTTTTTGGATGTGTCGGTAGGTTCCATAGGCATTGAAAGAACAGTTAGGTGTTTATTTAAGTGAGTTTTTATATAAATGATCACCACACATTCTGTGACTAAAAGAGAGCACAGAAGCATGTATTTAAGCAAAACACTGCCTCTTTAAGAAAATCTTGTCCCTTGCATCTTCACTATTGATGGGGGTATTATTTTTATTAGCAAACACTTATCGTCTTTTGAGTAGTTAATAAACATGAGAAATATTTCATTCCTGGCTATGAGCTCTCTACTCTGAGGTGTGTGTGGTAGAAACATTAGCATGACATTTGGAGCCCTAAGCATGCTGATTCTAGGTCAATATGGAGTAAGGAAAAGCTTTCATCTTCAAGTATCTTCCCCAATTTCTTCAGTGAATGTGTATGGGCCTTGACTTAAAGAAAAATACATTTAGACTTTGAATTTGAGTTGGATCTTAAATTACTTTTATTTATTTGTGTGTGTTTGTGTGTGGGCAGATGTGCTACTGTACACACATGGAGGCCAGAGAATGACTTGCAGGAGTTAGTTCTGTCCCTCTCCCTTCTGTGTTCTGGGGATCAGACTCAGGCTGTCATGCTGGGCAGCAGTGCGCTTGGCTTGCTTCCTAAAGAGTCTTGCTGGCAAGTTGTATCTTATAAATGACTTTATAGCATCATGCAGTCATCATTTGAAGAATATTACTAGTTGTCTTGTAAAGGTTTGTGTATTTTTAAAAGTTTTGTGTATTTCATTATATTATTTTTAAAATTATGTTTGTTGATTGACATTATTATTTATCAAATAAATTCTTTAAGTATTAGGAATTTGTAAAAATTCATGGCCAGATAAAGGTGTTCTAAAGATTTTATTTACTTAAAATTTTTTATTTTTTAATTTATAGGCAACAAATAGTGTCAGTTGTACTTT
>NW_022196912.1:67018773-67019649 GCF_008632895.1 Mastomys coucha
AGATTTTATTTACTTAAAATTTTTTATTTTTTAATTTATAGGCAACAAATAGTGTCAGTTGTACTTTGAAATAATTGTTTCATTTTGTATGACAAATACCCAACTCTCAATAGCTTTTATTGTCTGTCTTCCTTTTAGGTAAAGATGATGCCCCATGAAAAAATGGCTGTAGTTCAATGTGCAGCTCAAATCACTAGGGTTTTCTGTAGGGAAAACCATTGTAATTCAGAGGTGCTCTATTACATTTCCTCATATGTCACACAAAATGTCAACAAAAACTGTTCTCCAGGGTTGAGATCTAATAAATCAAATTAGTTTGTACTACATAATTTATCACCTTTTCAGTGGGTCTATTTTTCCCTGTGAGTACCTGGCAGTGGCTAACACAGCGACTACAGGCTGTGCTCCCACTGTCACGACCCAAAGACTGCCATCTGTGCCTACCATGCTTTGTATTATCAGTGAAAAAGAAAGCTGGTCAAGGTCTGAATACTGTGGCTTTCCTCCATATGAAGTTTAGTATACCAGCAGTCATGCTGGTTTGTGTGATGTTAAAAGGTTCTTGGTGATCTCTAGAGAATGAGTGACCATTCTTGGAGAACTGATGGTTCAGCCAAAAGTCAGAGGTCTCTCTCTAGTTAGTAATCATTGTTATGGGCCTACGGTTCTGTGGAATAATTCAGTTTCTTTTACTGAATCCCATGGAGGTGGATGCTTTACGAGCAGAGCAGTTCTATCTAGAGTGGAAGCATTAAGACACACTGTGGAAGTTTGCTAGGAGTCCCACTGGGTCTTCTCTTCTTACTTACTAGTGCTGTTGGTTTGTCAGCAATTGAAACCCTCTAAGTACATTTTCAAAGCTATTATAGCTGAACA
>NW_022196912.1:67019659-67020786 GCF_008632895.1 Mastomys coucha
TGTTATGTCATGTTGGGATAGAGATGGGAATTGTCCCCAGACTGCTTGCTTTTGGTTAATATACTCAGATGCGACAGTGTAATGGACTGCATGCTAGCACATCTATGCTTTAAGTAATATTTAAGACGTCAGAGGAGGGAAGGATTGAGGACTGGCGAGGTAAGGACGGTTCCATGAAGATCGTAGCCTCAAGCAAGACTTAAGAGAATGAGGAACTGGGCCTGTGAGTTTTACTGCTCTGGCTGGGTCCTGTGGTAGGAAGATCTTCAATAAAAGCAACCTTGCAGTCCTGGAATTTTGATTATTATATTTATCTCCCTGCTTTGCTATTTAGCTACTTTTACCCACACTAAAAATGTAGACTGTTTCTCAGCGTTGCTTACAAAGAGATCATCTTCCATCTTTTATGGTTAGCCAGGAATCATCCTTGGAAGTCAGGTCTGTAGTATCTAATTGCTGATTATCCCTTTCTAACAGTTATAGAAGTAAACTAGAATCTGGTTTTTCTGTTGAACCTTCCCTGTCAGCAAAGTAAATATGATGCTGTAACACTGGTCCAGTAAAGAGGGTAAGGGAGTCTGAGTGTCTCGCTGTCTAGAAAGCTCGTACCTGGCTGCAAAGGGTAGACCTACATTTCATTCTCACATGTTTACCTCATTCTGTCCCTACAAGAACTACCTATTCTAACTTTATTTTCTATGACAACCTTTGAGATATCTGTACACTGTGACCTTGGCTTTAATTTTTTTCTCCACTGAGCATCTTCAGGTCTTCAAAGAATGTCATCAGTTGAAAGCAGGCAATTGAAAGTTGTGTTGACAGGGTGTTTAAAAAATTGAAAGGGCAGATATTCTATTAAGTTGCAATAAATACATGGATTTGGAAATTCCTAACACCATCACTGGGAACTTTCAGGCAGGATGCACTGGAAATAAACACCTTTGTTTAGCCGCTGTCTTGATTTTCTGACTAATAATACAGATTCCTAAAGCATATCTTGATACTACTTTTAGAGATAAAGTCAATAAGTTCATTAGTTTTAACATTTACCTATTAATAATCATTGTGAAACTACACATCTCTTATTAAAGATACTTGAGGTCTTTAAAAGAAGCTGTCTCCCCTTG
>NW_022196912.1:67026813-67030629 GCF_008632895.1 Mastomys coucha
TAGCCACCAGCCAACATTTCTATTAAAGAAAGTCACTGGGAGTCTAAGTCTCTTCTACTTCACCATTTTATTATTCTTAGAGGCTTTTCATATGAAAAATGTAAAATCATTTGCTCAAGCTCTTCAGCCATGTTAGGACATTTAAGATTATACTGACATTAAGATAACTAGATTTATTCCACTCATTAGCTTTACTAGATGTACATGAGTTGTTTATGTATTTAGGTACATTTTGGTTGTTAAGATTTACAAGGCAACCATGGGACACAGTTGGGATGCTTTGAAGAATTAGTTTACTTGATTTGTAAATGTAGGTTTAAGTGATTTAATTTAACATTTTAGAATTGAAGATAATTGTTTAGGGGAATTTAATCTGTAATCAATTGAATATAAATAAAATATACAAGTAATTTTTTATTAGATATTTTCTTTATTTACATGTAAATTTCTCCTTTCCCAGTTTCCCCTCCAAAAAACAAAGAAACAAACAAAAACAACAAAAACAAACCCCTGCTGCCTCCCCCTACAAGTAATTTTTTATTTTAGTATGTATTTACTATACCAAAAACAGGGTTTACATGGCAAACTAAAGACTTATAAAACAGCTTCAAAACATGCAACTTTAGATATTAAACATAAGGAGCTATAGTATAATGGTTAATTTTAATTTCAAGTTGACACAATCTAGAATCACCCAGAAAGAGAGTCTCAATGAGTGATTGTCTGGATCGGGATGCCATTGTGGGCATGTCTGTGGGTGATGGTCTTCATTGCTTTAATTAAGGAGGGAGACCCAGCCTGTGTTTGGGTGCTGAACTGTAGAAAGTGCAGAGACGTGCTAAGCACAGGTAAGCACACAAGCATTTGTGAGTCTGGGTGTGATAGGACTAGCCACTTCAAGGTCCTGCCTTGACTTCTGGGCCATGAACAACTGTGACCTGAAATTAGGGCTAACATAAATAGGCAACTTTTGTTGGGATATTTTATCACAATACCAGAAGTGAAATTAGAACATATAGATAACAATTTTGGCATAGAAAATGTACTAAGTTAGCATTAAAGAGATAAGCCCAAGGCTATAACATGAGCACATGCAGTTAAGCCTTTTGAAATAAAAAAGGCAAACAACAATAACAACCCCCTAAACATTAAAATACATACACACAATACACACGTACACACACATACACATACACACATACATACATATATACACATACACACACATACACACATACACACATATACATACACACACATACATACACACATATACACATATACACATACATACACACATATATATATACACATACTTATACACACACATACACACATATACACACATACACACACATACACACATAAACACACATACACACACATACACACACATACACTCATACACACACATATACATACATACACACACATACACATACACACATACACATATACACATACACACACATACACACCTATACATACACACACATACATATACACACATATACACATACACACACATATATACACACACACTTATACACACACATACACACATACACACACATACACTCATACACACACATATACACACATACACACACATACACACATACACACACATACACACATACACACATATACACATATACACACATACACACCTATACATACACACACATACATATACACACACATATACACATACACACATATATACACACACTTATACACACACATACACACATACACACATATATACACATATACACATACATACACACATATATACACACACATACACACATACACACATACACACATATACACACATATACACACACACATTTCTGTTGAGGAGGAGCAGATAATATTTTTTCGTCTGAATAATAGTTATCATTGTGCTTTGATAAGTTAGGTGTTTGCTTTTAGGAGACTGAAATTTAAAACTTATTCCTTCATGGATGGCTGCATGCTCAGAAATATCAGCTACATTCAGAGGGGGTCATGAGTGAGTCACTATCTTCATAATTCTAAATGACTATTTATATGTAGCGATGTAAACTAACTTAGCATTTTTTGGGACTGGTTTTCATTGAAAAAGATTTTCAGACTTAATGGGCATTGGCTACTTCTTAGAGATCCAAATATTAAAACACGTGTTTTAAGACTTTTGAAATATTGACATTGTTCCAGATATTTGAATATTTGTTTGAAAGTCAAGCTATGTGTTACACTTTAACTTAGGTTTTAAAAGCATGAGACTATCTTATAATTTTCTCCTCTTAACTGATGGATCATAGAATGTTTGCAAACCATATATATGACAAAGGGCTAAAACAAGTAAGAAATTGAATAACAAGGAAGCAAATAGTCTGACTGGAAAGTGGGCAGAAGATTTGAAGACATTTCTCAAACAAGATAAACAAGTAAATGGTCCCTCAAGAATATGAAGCAGCATACATGCCACTGATGAGCAGGGAGAAATGCAAATTAAAGTTACAGTGTGGAATTGTAGAATTCCACAATGGTAGAATTGTGGTGTCCACAGTGATAGACAATAGTACACTCTGGTAGGCAAATACTAAAGAGGATGAGGTAGGGGGAGCCAAAGTTCTAAGCCCTCCTGGGCTACATGAGATTCCATATGGAAAACAAAACAAAACAAAACAAAACAAAAAGCACAAACAAAAAGGATGAGTCATAGTGAGGATGCAGAAAAAGGGAGCCCATGCTATACTGTTGTTAGAAATGTAAACTGTGGAGTGATAATGGAAAACAGCATGAATGCTACAAAAATGAAAAAAAGAAGTTACCATATATCCTAGAAACTTGTTTGGGTAGAAATCCAAAGGAAATTACATCCGTATGTTGATGAGTTCTGCCCTTCTATGTTTGTTGTAGCATTATTTAAGAAAATCAAGATGTAGAGAAAAGGTCAGCAGATGAATTGATACAGAAAATGTTGTTTAGGTTTACAATAGAATACTACTCAGCCACAGAAGGGTAGCCTTCCATTTTCAGCCACCTGAATGAACCTAGAAAATATTCTGCTTAGTGAAATAAGCAGGCACAAGAAGATAAATACTGTATTAGTGTGCTATTTCACTCACACCAAATCCCTAAGAACAAAGTTCCTAGACTGAGCAAGTACAACCTTTGTTCCTAGCGATTGGGGAATGGGCTGCAGCATGTGGAGATGTCCTGTGCTCAGAAGTGCAGAGTCTTAATTAGACAGGGATAGGTAGTGAGCTCAAGAGATCTTTTGTGCAGTGTAGTGACTGCAGTCAGTGATGAGTTATTGCCTGGAAGTACTTGGAGTAGATTTTATATGTTCTCATCACAAAGAATAAGCATGTGAAGTAGTAGATATGTTAGTTGATTAAATAATCTTACAGAATATATGTTTATCTGTGTATTACTTTGTTTAGCACAAGCAGATAATCTTTTGCTCATTTGAAAAACCGTAAAAAAGTAAATTTGCCTTTTCTTTATACAAATATTGCTTTTTGGATAAATGGTGGTTTTCTTCTCTTTATCAATAATATGTCCAATATTATTATAAAATTTATAAAATTATCAAGCTTTTAGTTACCTCAAAAATTTATGATGTTTCCTTTTATTCTAAAGGTGTCAGGGACTAGATCAGATCAGAGCTGTCTTTTGTTGACTGGTTTTTGCTGTAGCTCTTATCTATAGTGATTCTGTGGTTAGTGTTAATATTTATCTCCACTGTATTGTTCATGAGGAGATTCTGGGTCTGGCTGTTTTTACCTTTCTTTTTTTTTTTCTTTTTTTTTTTTTTTTTTT
>NW_022196912.1:67030728-67038183 GCF_008632895.1 Mastomys coucha
TTTGTAGACCAGGCTGGCCTCGAACTCAGAAATCCACCTGCCTTTGCCTCCCAAGTGCTGGGATTAAAAGGCGTTCACCACCACCGCCCGGCTGTTTTTGACTTTCTGTTCCTGGCTTTGTTCTCCTTGGTTTAAGTAGGCATTCAATAAATATGCCAATGAGTGAAGGAAACCCATTCTCTTACATGGTGAGTATTCATTGAGCCTCTAAAGTATAATTTTATAACATAATTGACATATCTTTTTGTAGAGGTATAGCTGTAGTATGAATTTTTTTGCTACTCTGATCTGCCACAGAGGAGATTCTGTAAAGCAGGCTGCAGTTCTGCTGCCTCCGTGCTGTTTTGGACCTGGAGTCACTATCCTCCAGCCTTCCCTGGCATCACTTCTCTGGGCACATTTCACTTTGTTGTGTGCCACCGGTGTTGGTGACTCTGTGCTTATTTTTTCTGTACCTTGACTTTTTATATACTAATGATGACATATGGGCCATGCAGGCTCTCAAACCTCTAGTTTAGCCAGATGGTAGTAGAGTAAGGCTTATAATGTCTGTACTAAACATTTGTGGCAAGGATTGCTTCTTAGTATTTATTAGTAATATGTAATCTTTTATAGTTTTTATTATAACATGTTTATTTCTGTTCTGCAGCTATACCTTTATGTCACTTTTATTATGTAATAATATAATAATTCTCAGTAGTTTAAAAATAATTTTTCATTTTATGCGTTGTGTCTGTTCCTTTTCTTTCAAAATCATCTGTGTTTATGTCATTGTTATAACCACATGTTCTGTAGGCCACACTCAGGCCCATGTCATGGTTTTGTATCTGTTATATTCTATTTAAATCCTATTGTCTCTCTGTGTTGGCAGCCATAATGCTGTCAGGCTCACGTCGCCATGTCCATATCTTAGAATATTCAGTCAGCAGAATAGTGCAGTCTTGGCTGGGCTATCTTTCTCATCCCTCTGTGACCTACACCACTCTGCACCTCTCCTCGTAGCTGTGTCCTAGAGACTTCAGATTTCAGCTCAGGAGTGCCTCTAACCCATGGCTCTCATTTCCTACTGAATAGGAACTGTGGTGGTTTGAATAAGAAAGGCCTCCATAGGCTCATATATTTGAATGCTCAATCATCAGGGAGTAGTAGGTCATGAGGCCTTGTTGGAGGAAGAGTGTAACTAGGGCTGGGTTTGGGGTTTCAAAAGTCCAAGCCAGTTCTGGTGTCTCTTTTCCTGCTCCCTGCAGATCTAGGTGCAGAACTCTCAGCTACTTCTCCAGCACCATGTCTGCCTTTGTGCTATCACACTCCCTACCATATTGGTAATGGACTAAACTTCTAAAACTCTAAGCCAGTCCCAATTAAATGATTTCTTTTATAAGAGTTGCGACAGTCATGGCATTTCTTCACAGTAATAGGACAACTGACCAAGACAGGAATTTTAAAAGAAGGTCCTCAAGATGACACAGGTGCTTTCTATTCAAGTGTGGAAACCTTTGAATATCTCCACACTTTGAATTTGATCCCTGAAGCCCACATAAAAGTGGAAGGAAAGAATGGACTCTACACAATTGTCCTTTGATATCTACACTGTATTATGACTTGTGCTTGCCAACCCATTATATCAATCCCTTGATAGAATAAATAAAAATAATTAGGAGAGGCTTTTTGAACCAGGGTTTTTTGTATGTAGCCATGGCTGTCCTGAAACTCACTCTGTAGACCAAGCTGGCTTTAAACTCCAAGTGTTAGGATTAAAGACAGTGTCTTAGTTAGAGTTCCTATTGCTGTGAAGTGACACCATGACTCTTATAAAGGGAAAAATTTAATTGGGGCTGGCTTATAGTTTCAGAGGTTTAGTCCATTATCATGGTGGGAAGCATGGCAGCCAGCAGGCAGACATGGTGCTGGAGGAGGAGCTAAGAGTTATACATCTGGATCAGCAGGAAATTAATGTCACACTGGTCATGGCTTGAGCATCTGAGACCTCAAAGCCAGCCCCCCAGTGACACATTTCCTCCAACAAAGCCACATACTCCAACAAGGCCACATTCCTTAATGGTCCCTATAGGGGCCATTTTTATTCAAACTACCACATTCTACTTTCTGGACCACATAGGCTTGTAGACATATCATAATGCAAAATGTATTTAGTGTAACAGTCTCACATTTGTTTAAAAGTCCAAAGTCTCTTCCAGGACTCATGACAATTTTTTAGCTGTAATTCATGTAAAATCAAAATGAAAGCTCACAGGCTTCTAACATATAATAGCACAAGATATACATTACCATTCCAAAAGGTATTCCATAATGAGCGAGTATTGTACCAAAGCAAGACTGAAAATCAGCTGGGCAAACTCCAAACTCTGCATCTGATATCAAAACACTCTTCAGATCTCTAGCTCCTTTCAGCTTTGTTGACAGCAACGTACTTCTTTCTCTTGGGTGACTTCACTCCCTGCCAGCAGCTCTCCTAGGCGGGTATCCCACAGCTCTTCCATCTCCACTGTTTTGGGATCTCAAAGGCGATGCATGCTTCACCCTCACAGCTTCACACAATGACATCTCTAGGCCTTCATGCAGGGACACCACTGCCACATACCTGATCATGGTGGTTCCTTAGCTGTGGAGGGAGATTCCAAAATCCATTTCTTCTATCCTTGACTCTAAATCCAGAACCACATGCCTGAAGCTGCCGTGTTCAGCTGCTTGCTAGGGTTGGAACACGATCTCCGTATTCAGTTACATCTTTATCAGCTTTCTATTCTCAATGGTTTCCTTCACTGCCTAAGCTTGACTATCCTGAAACTCAATTGGTAGGCCTGGTTGGCCTTTCATTTAGAGATCTGCTTGCCTCTGCCTCTGAAGTGCTGGGATTAAAGGCCTGTACCACTATACCAGGCCCTAAGGTTTTCTTTAATTCCTTTTCACAAGTTGGAAGCTTTAGTTGCGTAGGGTTTTGCCCTGAGGTCATTATTCCCTTTATTAAGTCTAACATCAGTCTTTTACTTAACTTGTTTATCTCCTTGAACATAGGCTTTAGCTCCATTCTACTTCCTGGTACCTCTTTTCTCCTTGAACTGTACATTTTGTAATTTTCCTTGTTCAGGTTGCTCTTTTTCATTATAGATCTGCCTAAGTACGAACACCAGTAACCACGCAACAGAGTCAATACTAGGCTGTTTTGAGATTTCCTCTGCCAATGCCTTTAGTTCAATACAGTATAGCATCAGGCAGAGTTTTTGGATAAGCGCAGAAAGCAACCACATTCTTAGCCAAACAAGAATGTCTGTAGGCCACATACATATATATTCTTCTTGTCTGAAATCTCTTGAGACTGGCTCTCAGAGCTCAAATCACTCTCAGCACCATTGTCTTCCATGTTACATAGTGCATTAAGTCCCACTTAAAGCATTTAACTGCTTTTCTAATCCACAGTCCTAAAGTCCACATTTCTCCAAACAAAAGCATGGTCAGAACTATCACAGCAAGACATACGCCACCATGCTTGGCTAAGAAAAAGAATTTTAAAAAATTGAGTTAACGAATACTCCAGTTTTGTATGTCATATAAATTTGTTAAGAAGGCTAGAAATGTTACGTTATAAACATAAAGATTGGGGATAACAGAAACTCAATTAAATAACAAACAAGTATGTCAACTGCAATTTTTGCCACTAGTAGCCCTAGATAGGACCTTTTTGTTCACTACGTTCACAGACAAGAATATGAGTTTGCTTTGTGTGCTCTGCCATTTGTATTCTAATGAACTAGCTGTTTCTGCTTAAGCAAATGTTAGCTTTTTTTTTTAAATATTACTAGTTTAATTTTTTTTAGGTTTGTATGCAAAGTGATGGGTTTTATTAAAGCTTCTTTATACACGTTGACCAAGAAAACTGTTTTATTTGTAACCCACTTCTGCTTGCTTTCTTCTTTTGAGAACTATTTAGCTCATTAGTTCATACATTGAGACGATGATTTAGTTTAAAAGATTTGTTTTGCATTTCTTTACATGTTCTTGATGTTAACTCTCTCCTGATACACAGTTGGGAAAATTATCTTTACCACGTAAACTGCTCTTCACTGTAGTAATTGTGTCTTTTGCTGTGCAGAAGCTTTTTAATTTCATGCAACCCCATCTGTCAGTTCTTGGGATTATTTCCTGAGCTATTGGAGTCCTTTTCAAATCTTTGCCTATGCTTCTATTTTGATGTGTTCCCTCTACCTTTTCCTTTTAGTAGCTTTAAATTTTCAGCTCCTATATTGAGTTCATTGACCCATTTTTAATAGCTCTTAAATGCATAATTTTTGAGGTGGGGTAGGGTATAGTGTAGGGAAGATTTAGTTTCCCTAAAACCTGCAAGCTTAAATTTATACCGTAGTTTATCTGAGTCAAGTTGTTTTCCTAATAGAATCTCTCCACCAGAGGAAGTGTGTTTCTGTTGAATAATATAGTTTGAAGAGGTGAGAGCTTTTATTGAGAAAGGTTAGCTAGCCTTTAGCTTAGGTCAGGAGCTAGTGTGAGATGGAGGGTAACAAGATGGTACAAGGGGAACCGAGTAGAGCCACACTTACCTGTGTGTATAATAACTCATACTTAGAATGCAGTTAGGAATCATGCTCATTCCACGAAGTGACAGTGGGTTCTCCTTTAGGATCCATGATCTCACTAGCCCAGGGTAGTTGGCTTTGTTTCAGTACCCAGCATGTTGATTTTGTTGGGCATATGCTGTAGAGTGGCATAGCAGGGTCATATTGTAGATACAGTTTTAGCTTTTTGCAAATTCTCCATATTGATTTCCAGAGTGGCTGCAATTTGCAATCCTACCAACTGTCCACAGGGGTTCCCTTTCCCTATGTCCTTGCCAGTATTTGTTGTCTGTTTTTTTTTTTTTTTTTTTTTTTTTTTTTTTTTTTTTTTTTTATCTTAACCATTCTGAATGGGGTAAGATGAAACCTCAAAGTTGTTTGATTTTTTATTTCCCTGTTAAGAATGATAAACTTTTTCAAAAAAGATACATTTTTTTATTTCTTTTGACAATTATCTGTTCAGTTCCATTGCTCTTATTTTGAATGTGCCATTTGCTTTTATGATTGAGTTTTGAGTTCTTTCTGTATTCTAGATATTGCTCCTATATCAGATGTAAAACTGTTGATGCGATAGGCCGCGTTCTCCTGGTGTCCACCATCCTCTCTGACTCCCATTGTCTTTCACTCTTATGCATGGTTCCCTGATCTCCAAGGGGAGGGACTCTATGGAGCCCTCCAGTTTAGACTCTCCCTGCCTAGTGTCTGGCTGTGGGTCTCTGCATCTGTTCCCATCTGCTGCCAGAGGAAGAAGCCTCTCTGATGATGACTGGACAAGACACTGACATATGAGTGTAGCAGAATATTGTGTTTGTTTGATTATTTTGCCAGTAGTGTTTGGTTCTTCCTTAGGTCTCTGGGTTATCCAATCTCATTTCTGGTCATTCAGGCAGTGTAGGGCATGAGCTCCCTCTTGTGGCATGGGACTCAAGTTAAATCAAACATCAGTGGCCACCATTGCTCTAACACATCTTGCAGGCACGAATGGTTGTAAGTGGAGGATTTTGTGTCTGGGTTGGTGTCCAGGTTTTTCTTTTCATAGCCTGCAGAGTACCTTCCTACATAAAATAGACTAGAATGTCAGTGTGAATACTCCAAGCCCACACCAGCTTGACCTCTCTATGTTCAATGAGCTGTGTGGATGTTGTCTTCGGCATTGGGCCCAGCTGTCAGTTTTCAGAGTGACCTCCTGTCCTAACATCAGACTGGATTGTTTAGTGATCTTCACAGGATCCTCTTCACTCACAATTCAATGAAATGCAACCCAGCTCCACCACTGGAAGCCTTGCCTGGCTACAAAAATGGCCAGTTCAGACTCTGTATCTTCTATTCCTGGGAAGCCTTACTAGGGTCACTCTCATAGATTCCAGAAGTTTCCACTGCACTAGACTCCCATCCTGTGCCCACAATGTTTCCCAATTCTAGCTCTCTTTTCTTGTACTCTCTCCATAGCTTTCTCTCTTCAACCTGTTCTTTCCTACTCTGTCTCCACCCTTCCAAGTCCACCAACAAAATCTATTCTATTTCCCCTCCCCAGGGAGGTTCATGCATTCTCCCTAGAGACCTCCTCTTTTCCTAACCAGCTTGCACCTATGGATTGTAGCTTGATTATCATTTACTTTATAGCTAATATCCACTTGTAAGTAAATACATACAATATTTGTCTTTCTGAGTCTGGATTACCTCACTCGGGATGATGTTTTCTAGTTCCATCCATTTGCCTGTAAATGTTATGATGTCTTCCCCCCACCCTCCTTTACCACAGAGTAAATACTCCATTGTGTTGAGGGATATCTAAATTGTTTCCAATTTCTGCCTATTATGAATAACATCATTACAAACATAGTTGAGCAATTATTTTTGTGGTGGGATGGAACATCATTTGGGTATATGCACAAGAGTGGCTTGAAGTAGACTGATTGAAGTATATGAACTTTCTGAGGAACCACCACATTGATTTCCATAGTGGGTGTACTAGTTTGCACTCCACCAGCCATGGAGGAGTGTTCCCCTTGCTCCACATCCTTGTTAGCATGAGCTGTCACTTGTATTTGTTGATCTTAGCCACTCTCACAAGTGTCAAGATGGAATTTCAACGAAGTTTTGATTTGCATTTCCCTGATGGCTAAGGATCATTTGAACATTTTGTTAAATGTTTTATAGTCATTGGAGATTCCTCTATTGGTAATTCTGTTTAGATCTATATCTCATTTTAAAATTGGATTCAATTTGTTTTTTTAGTACCTAGGGTTTTGAGTTCTTCATAAATTTTGGGAATTAAACCTATATGGAGTTGGTAAAAAGTCTTTTCCCATTCCATAGGCTTTCTTTTTGTCTGATTGACAGTGTCCTTTGTCTTACAAAAACTTTTCAGTTTCATGACATCCCATTTATTTATTGTTGATCTTAGTGGCTGTGCTATGGGTGTTCTGTTCAGAAAGTTGTCTCCTGTGTATGTCTCCAGTGTGTTCAAGGTTGTTTTTGTCTTTTTTCCTGTCAGTTTGTCTGGTTTTATTTTGAAGTCTTTGATGCACTTGGACTTGAATTTGTGCAGGTGATAAATATGAATCTATTTATATTCTTTTACATGTAGACATCCATTTGACCAGCACCATTTGTTGAAGATGCTTTCTTTTTTCCATTGTGTATTTCTGGATTCTTTATCAAAAGCAAGGTGTCCATAGCTGTTTGAATTTATGTATGGGTCTTCAATTTGACTTCATTCATCAACACATCTGTTTTTATGGCAATACTATGTAGTTTTTATTACTATAGCTCCGTAGTACAGTTTAAAATCAGAATGCTGACACCTCCAGCAGTTCTTTTATCCAAATTCCAACACAATTGGTTTTTTTTTTTTTTTTTTTTT
>NW_022196912.1:67038223-67040103 GCF_008632895.1 Mastomys coucha
TTTTTAATTAGATATTCTCTTTATTTATATTTTGAATGATATCCCCTTTCTAAGTTTCCTCTCCAAAAAAGCCCCTGTTCCCTCCCCACTCCCTCTGCTCACCAACCCACCCTCTCCCGCTTTCTGGCCCTGGCATTCCTCTACACTGGGGCATAGAACCTCTCCTCCCATTGATGACTGACTTGGCCATCCTCTGCTACATATGCAGCTAGAGCCATTAGTCCCACCATGTGTACTCTTTGGTTGGTGGTTTAGTCCCTGGGAGCTCTGAGGGTACTAGTTAGTTCATATTGTTGTTCATCCTAAGGGGCTCCTTCACTGGGGACCCTGTGTTCAGTCTAATGGATGGCTGTGAGCCTCTACTTCTGTAATAGTCAGGCACTGGCAGAACCTCTCAGGAGACAGCTATATCAGGCTCCTGTCATCCAGCACTTGCTGGCATCCACAATAGTGTCTTAGTTTGGTGATTGAATATGGGAAGGATTCCCAGGTGGGGCAATCTCTGGATGGTCCTTCCTTCAGTCTTTGCTCCATACTTTGTTTCTGCAACTCCATAGATGGATATTTTGTTCCGCTTTCTAAGAAGGATTGAAGTATCCACACTTTGGTCTTCCTTCTTCTTGAGTTTCTTGTGGTTTGTGAATTGTATCTTGGGTATTCCAAGCTCCTGGACTAATATCTACTTATCAGTGAGTGCATATGATGTGTCTTCTTTTATGATTGGGTTACCTCACTCAGGATGATATTCTCCAGATCCATCCATTTCCCTAGGAATTTCATAAATTCATTGTTTTTAATAGCTAAGTAATACTCCATTGTGTAAATGTACCACATTTTCTATATCCATTCCTCTGTTGAGGAACATCTGGGTTGTTTCCAGTTTCTGGCTATTATAAATAAGGCTGCTATGAACATAGTGGAGCATATGTCCTTAAGATGTTGGAGCATCTTCTGGGTATATGCCCAGGAGTGGTATAGCTGGGTTCTCAGGTAGTACTATGTCCAATTTTCTGAGGAACCTCCAGACTGATTTCCAGAGTGGTTGTACCAGCTTGCAGTCCTGTCAGCAATGAAGGAGTTTTCCCCTTTCTCCATAACCTCGCCAGCATCTGCTGTCACCTGAGTTTTTGGTCTTAGCCATTCTGAGTTGTGTGAGGTAGAATCCAGGATTGTTTTGATTTGCAATTCCTTGATGACTAAGGATCCAACACAATTCTTTTTTTTGTTGTTGTTTTTTTTTTGGTTTTTTTTTTTTTTTTTTTTTTTTTTTTTTTTTTTTTTTTTTTTTTTTTTTTTTTTTTTTAGTTTTTTGAGACAGGGTTTCTCTGTGTAGCCCTGGCTGTCCTGGTACTCACTCTGTAGACCAGGCTGGCCTCAAACTCAGAAATCCGCCTGCCTCTGCCTCCTAAGTACTGGGATTAAAGTCATGCGCCACCAGTGCCTGGCCCAACACAATTCTTTACAGACCTTCAAAGGATAATTCTCAACCGCATATGGAAAAACAAAAAACTCAGGATGGCTGAAATATTCCTGAACAATTAAAGATGGTATTTACTTAATTTTGATGTTTCTTTATTCATTTTTTGTCCAGTTTACCTATAAATTGGAGAAAGTGGGATATTCAGAGCATAGGGTTTGGTGGATATAAGTTTTTTATATGTTGTTTGTATCTTGGAAAGTTTTTTCTTTTCCCCTTTAACCATGGCAGATAGTTTTGCTTGTTACAATAGCCTAGATTGATAATTGTGATCTTTCAAAGTTCTCATTGAGGAATTAGCTGTTATACTGATGGGCTTTCCTTTATGTATGACTTGTATTTTTCCTCTTGCAGCATTCAGTACTCTTTTTTGGTTATATATATTTAGTGTTTTTTTTTTTTT
>NW_022196912.1:67040287-67046924 GCF_008632895.1 Mastomys coucha
TCAGAAATCCGCCTGTTTCTGCCTCCCAAGTGCTGGGATTAAAGGCGTGCGCCACCACCGCCCGGCTTATATTTAGTGTTTTAACTGCGATATGCTATGGGCAGTTTCTTCTCTTGTCTATCTGGTGTTCTATGTTCTTCTTTATTTGTATGGGTATGTCTTTCCTTAGTTTGATAGTTTTCTTCTATGGTTTCATTTGAATATCTGGTCTATGTCATTGACTTGGGGTTCTTCTCTCTCTGCTATACCTGTAATTTGAACATTTGGTCTTCTCATTGTGGCCCACAATTCCTGCATGTTCATTTCTTTTGCTTAAAAACATTTATATTCTTTGCTTTGTGTGTTCTAATTACTCTGTTTCAGTTTTGAGTCCTGGTTGTTTTAACTTGTATTTGATCCATTCTACTTGTTAAGGTTTCCCTTGAGTCTTCTTATTGGGTTATTGAGTTTTAAATTCCATTTACATTTGTGCTTGAGCTCTCTTCAGTCTTATATTGATATTAGTTTTCAAATTCTGAATTTCATTTGTCATTTCATTCAGTTTTATGTTTGTCTTGGTCATCATTCACATATGTGTTTTTTAAAGTTTATTCTTTTTAAAGTCATTGAGCTGTTTCTTTGTATCTTCTTTAAATGTCTTGGACTCTGATGATGCCCCTCATCATCATCTTATTCTTTAAATTCTCTATTTTAAGCATTCTCATTGTAGAACATTTTGGTAGGAATGGTGGGTATTTTGGGGGCTACTATCTTGATCTTTCATATTGTTTGTGCTTTTGCAATGAGACCTAGGCATATGGATTTCTTTTGTTAGTTCTGTGTCTGAAAGTAACACCTCAGTCTGGGACAGAGCCCAGGGTTTATAGGACAGGGAAGGCATGATGGTTGTATATAGTGTGGGTGTGATAAAGCCAAGTGGATATAAGGGACTAGTCAGGTATAAAGGATCTGGGTGCTCCAGTTATACAACTTTGGGATAGCTACCTGTGCTGACCAGAGTAGGCCAGGGCATGAGATGTGGCATGCATCCTAGATCTGGGGATTGAAGAGGGCTCATGTTGGGGAGGAACTGATGAGCTTCCTGGGCTGGATCCCATTGTAAGATGCCTGAGCCTGGAGGCTGGATCAGCAAAGGAGGGGTGGAGTCAGGTTGTAGGATTGTATCCCTGCTGGTAGCAGGATGTATATCCTGGCTGAGGTCTGGAGGTTGAAGTTAATGTGTATCCTGGCCAAAGCTTGGAGATTAGGAGTTGTACTGCCCAAACTTGGCTAAGGCACCTGGATGCTGGGATAGAACCAGGCATTGGGGAGGGTCAGATGGACTCTCCAGGCTAAGTCCTGGCACAATGCATGTAGTAGGACAAGACTTGTCAGAGAGGTTTGATGTGGGGAAGAGACGAAGCCCTAATACTTTGATGAGAAGCTATGGATTGTATTAGTAGTTTTTCTCATTCTTGTTACAGAATGCCTGACAAAGAGCATTTCATAGGAGGAAAGGTTTCTTTTGGCCTACAGTATTAGATTTAGTTCGTTGTGGTGAGGAGTGGGAGATGGATGTTAGAGGTCTATTCTGGCTTCTTTTTATCCAGCCTAGGACCTTTGCACAGGGCTTCGTGCTGCCCACATTCAGGACGGGTCTCCATTGTCTTTGAGCTTCCATGGAAACTGCCTTCTAGAGCTAGTCAGAGCAGAGTTTCCAAGGTGATTCTAACCAGGCAAATGACAAGGAAGATTAATCCTCACCAGGGAGAGGAAGAAAAGGAACAATTTTAATCCAAGAGGACATGGTTTCTTAATCAAAGGACACACCATACCGTTTAGGCAGGGGCATAGTTCAGTGATTTATAGTACAATATTATTATGTACATCAAAATTGCTGAAAGTAGATTTAAGTGTTCTAACCTCAAAGAAATAAGTGGTAATACATAACTTAATTAGCCCAATTTAACTATTCTACAAACCACATATATATATAAACAAAGTGCTTATGTGCAATGTTATACTCTTCTAACAGATTTTTTTGTATCTTATTCCAGATAACCTAATGAGGCCTCTTTTGAATTATGGTATTGCTTGGTGAGTGTAATTCTAAAATTTTGTATTTTCAGAGTAATACTATTAACCTGTACAAATGAATTATATTTTTGTATTACTGTTGCAGTATGTCAATGGGCTTTTTGGTTGAAGAGACTGCGCCACTTGTTTGGCGAGGCCTTATGGTAATGTCAGCCATTGAGAAACTATTGAGACAGGTAAGATAGTTGCATTAAATATTATTTTACTTTGGCAAGGGTGTGGTTAATGTATTTGCTGATCTAAGAATTGTTAAAATTTATAGTCAGCATATCTCACAAAGGAACCTGCTACATATGTAGAATGTGTAATTACTAATGTTGTACAGAGACCAAATTGCACCACTTTGGTTTTCCTGCTGCAGCTTAGTGTAATGATCTGTTGTCTTCTGAGTCTGTTGTAGGGAGAGAGTCTCTATTTTCCTGTCTTTTTAGATTCATGGTTAATCTCACAGTGGTTAGTTATGAATTATAGGGACCATGTAGAAATTCTTCAGTTGTAAATGAATGTATGTAGAGCCATGATAGTTCTTATGATGTGAATTCTTTCACAGCTTATGTGTTTATTATTATTTTTAATGCATGTGATTCTGTAGGTATATATTTAGTGCATGCTTAATTAACTTCATTCCTACCAAGGGATATCCTATATGACTGCATAATCTAAATTTACCAGGTGGACCATATTTCATTTATAGTTTGCTTAGAATAAGATACTTTTTCTCAGTAGGTGAGAGGTTATAATTGTATTTGGGTAACTGTTAACTCTGTCCCACCAGTTTACAGTTAGCCCTTGTATGTTCAGATTCTGCATTGGGTCTGGTGTCATGCTATGGGTTGTTCACTATAATGACGAATATTTCCGTTTTTATCGTCAGATGATTGTGCAGCTAATGAATAGGCCATTATCTCTGATGTTCTTTCTTTACTACAACATCTTTGTCTTTCCAACACTTGTGTTAGTGAAGTATTGAAAAATGTTCTTTTTGGTCTTTGGACTAGAATCCTCATACCGTTCCAATTGTTAAACCTTTGGTACATTTCCTTCTCTTCCCATCCAGGTCCCGTTGTTAATACAGTCATGTGACCCAATGCCCCTCCTCACCAGTCCTTTGTGCTTGTGACCTCCGTTGTCTGATTCCAGCCTTTCTTTTTCTCTATTGCTGAAATATATAGACTAAAGAAAATATAGTCAGTTGCCTGCCCTGTGCAGATGGGATCTGCAAAGTCAGTGGCCATCTGAACACTTCAGTCCGCTGAATTTACTCAGTCTCAACTTTTGGCAAAAGCTCAAAAGTTTCAAAATCTTTAAAAGGTTTAGGAAAAGAAACAAGTTGAACAATGTGGGGACATTTGATCATGTACTCCTTTGTTACATTTTAAGGCTGGCTATAGCATGTGGCCATGCCTTCTTTATTTCTATTTAGTTATTTGTTCATAATCTGCTTCAAATCTTCTGTATTCTGTGTCCACTGTTTTATGGCTTTCTGGCTCTTTATCATTTTCCTGCTTTTGCTTATCAAGGCTTAGTTTATGGTTCTTTTTCTAGCATCTTAAAGTAGAAACTTAGGTCATTGGTTTTAAGTATTCATTTTTAAATTTGATATTTGTTTATTAATGTTTGTATACAGGTATGAACTTATATGAATTTATTTTCACCATGTATGTGCATGAGTTCACCCACGTATCAGATTCTCAGTAACTGGAGTTACAGGTGATTGTGAGCCATCATGTTCGCACAGGAAATTATCCCAGGTCCTATGCAAGAGCTGTAAGCACTCTTAGTCACTGAGCCATCTCTTCAGCCCCTGGGAGATTTCTTCTTTTTAAAATACAAGTAATTAAGGATGTACTTTTTTTTTTTTTGAGTGTGAAATCTACTTTTTTTTCTTAAACTTTTTATTGATTCTTTGTGAGTTTCACATCATGCACCCTGTTGTGATTGTTGTGCGGCTCCAGAAAGACCACACCAGGCCAAGCAGTTCCACGTGAGGTTTATTGAGAGAGAAAAGGGCAAGGTGGCAGTGGAAACAGAAGGGAGGGAAGAGAGAGATCAGAGGGGCTTTCCTTTATATATGGATGGTGACATATCCACATGTAAAGGTAGGAGGTAAGCTGAGTATATTTGGGAATATGGTGGCTGTTTCCTTGGCAACAGGTATGCAGGTTGTGCTTTCACCTATGTGATGTCACGGGTTTTAGAGGTCCTGATACCAACATACCTCCCTTCTTCTTATTATAAAGAGAAAAAAAAGGGGGAGGGGGAGGCCAATGGTGAAAAGGGAATGAGGGCATATTATCTTTTAGGCAGCTTCCTGCTGTCTAGGGGCTTCATCAATTTTGGGGTGTAGCTGATTTTCACCATCCGGGTCCACTTGATAAACGTTCGCATCAGGTTCCTCTGTGGACAGCGGCTCTTTGTTGGGCAACGGCTGGTAATCCTGTAACAGGAGCTGATTAATAGCTTGGTTAGAAATATTTTTGTATTTGTCATTGAAGAATGTAGAAACACAATTAATGAGGCAGGGAGCGAATAATAACACCAGGAAGATGACTAGAAAAGGCGTTATGAAAGGGAATGTCCACTTCCATATAGGGTTTTCGAAAATCCCAGAACTGGAGGTCTCACGTTCCCTGAAATTCTGTATGTTTGACTGTAGTTCCTGGATTTTATTATATAGTACATCCTAGTCTCAGTCACCATCCCCCTGTGCGAGCACCCATCCATACACACCATACAAACAAAAACAAAGCATAGTACTTTTATTACTAGCATCTGTTTAAAATCCCACAAGTTGTGATTTTCTTTGTTTTCATTGTTAATCGATTCTAATTAATTTCTAATTTATTTTCTCCTGTTCTTTATAGATATATGTAATATCAGTTTCTCAGCATTGTTGGATTTTTCTAAGATCTTAATTGTATTTGTTTTGGGCAGAGAATGTGTTTTATAGTACTTTAGCAGTCCTTTGGATAAGTAGGATGCACTTTAAAGTAACTATAGCTCATGTTCTGTATTTTTCACTTAGACTTATTGGCAGTGTTGTCTATGTCTCTTATGTCTTGATTCTTTTTGCCTTGTCATTTGATAATTTTGTAAGTTAAAGGAGGTTTAGATTTTACCTTACATATTTGAAAGCTCTATTATCACATGCACATGTTTAGAATTGTTACACCTTTCTTGTGAACTGTTCCATTTGTTGTTTTGAATTCTTCCTCCATGTCTCCGGCAAACTCGTCATTTTGAGGTCTGCCTGATACTGACATAGCCAACATGAGAATCTTATGTCTGCGTTGCATTGCGATGGTCAATACTGACTGCCAAGGCAGGTTCTGAGCATGTCTGTGAGGTACTATGGGGATTATGCTGAGGTGAAAAGACCCACACTAAAAACATGGGCAGTATCACAACATGTGTGGGGGAGGGAGGGTTGACTGACAGAGCAGGGCCAGTGGACTGAGCACAAACATTCATCTTTTTCTACTTCCCGACTGGTTTCAGTGTGACTGGCTGCTTACAGCTCATGTAGCCATGACCTCCCACCACAGTGGGGTGTACCCTAGACATGTGAGCCCACAGTGGGGTGTACCCTAGGAGTGTAAGCCGACAGTGGAGTGTACCCTAGACGTGTAAGCCCACAGTGGAGTGTCCCCTAGATGTGTAAGCTCACAGTGGAGTGTACCCTAGACGTGTAAGCCCACAGTGGAGTGTACCCTAGACGTGTAAGCCGACAGTGGAGTGTACCCTAGACGTGTAAGCCCACAGTGGGGTGTACCCTAGACATGTGAGCCCACAGTGTGGTGTACCCTAGACGTGTAAGCCCACAGTGGAGTGTACCCTAGACGTGTAAGCCCACAGTGTGGTGTACCCTAGACGTGTAAGCCCATAGTGGGGTGTACCCTAGACATGTAAGCCGACAGTGGAGTGTACTCTAGATGTGTAAGCCCATAGTGTGGTGTACCCTAGACGTGTAAGCCCACAGTGGAGTGTCCCCTAGACATGTAAGCCCACAGTGGAGTGTACCCTAGATAGGTAATCTCACAGTGGAGTGTACCCTAGGTGTGTAAGCCCACAGTGGAGTGTCCCCTAGACGTGTAAGCCCACAGTGGAGTGTACCCTAGACGTGTAAGCCCACAGTGGAGTGTACCCTAGACGTGTGAGCCAGAGTAAGACTTCTTCCTAAGCTGCTCTTGTCAGCTGTTTCATTGCTTTGACTAACACAGTTCTCATGTAACTTAAAGCAATTCCTTTTTCTTTAACTCTACCTCTCAAGCCTGGATCAAACTCAGGGCCTTATATATGTTAAGCAGGCTCATTGAGCCATACCCTCAGGCCATTACACATCAATTTCATTTTTTTTTTTTAACTTTTACTGCATTATGATGAGAAAAGTTACATGATTTCAATTTATCTGAATTTGTTAACATTTAAAAGCATATTTTAAGTAAATAGAATTAAATCACATTCTTGTTTCCCTTTTATACCCCAGCTCCTCCTATAGACTACCCTCTTCAATACCTACAATATCTTTTTTGTCATATTCCTTAAAATTTATGAAATATTA
>NW_022196912.1:67050018-67095905 GCF_008632895.1 Mastomys coucha
TGAGATTCTCTCTTCTATCTCTTGTATTCTGTTGGTGATGCTTGCATCTATGACTCCTGATTTCTTTCGTAGGTTTTCTACCTCCAGGGTTGTCTTCTTTCTGATTTCTTTATTGTTTCTTTTTACATTTTTAGATTCTGGATGGTTTTACTCATTACCTTCACCTATTTGACTGTGTTTTCCTGTAGTTCTTTGAGGGATTTTTGTGTTTCCTCTTTAAGAGCTTCCAGCTGTTTACCTGTGTTCTCCTGTATTTCTTTGAGGGTCCTGTATGATCATCATGATAAGAGATTTTAGATCTGAATCTTGCTTTTCCGGTGTGATGGTGTGTCCAGGACTTGCTATCGTGAGAGAATTGGGTTCTGATGATGCCAAGTAACCTTGGTTTGTGTTGTTTATTTTCTTACGCTTTGATTATCTCTAGTGCTACCTGCCCTTGCTAAATCTGACTGGAGTCAGTTCTTCCTGTGATCCTGGTTGTGTCCGAACTTCTCAGAGTCAGGCTGTCTCTGTGATCCTGTGATTCTGGGATCCTGTGACCCTGGGATTGTTAGAGCACCTGGGAGTGCAGCAGCTTACTCTGGGTGTTGTGGGACTGGATGTGGAGCCTGGGCCCAAGGTCTGCTCAGGACACCAGCCCAGAGAGACTGGAAGGTACCTGAGCCACTCTGCTGTTGGAGTTCCTGTGTACCTGGTTCGGCTGGTCCCAGTTACTCCTGGTGTTGGGACAGATGTTGTGTCCTTCTCACCTCTGATCCTGAGAGTGTCAGAGTGCCTGGGAGTGGAGCTTCCTCTGGGTGTTGTGGGACTGGCTGCAGAGCTTGCGCCCAAGGTCTGCTCAGGACACCAGCCCAGAGAGACTGGAAGGAACCGGAGCCACTCTGCTGGCGGAGTTCCTGTGTGACTGGTCCTGGTGGTCCCAGTTACTCTCTGTGTTGGGACAGATGTTGGATCCTCCTCACCTCTGATCCTGAGAGTGTCAGAGCCCAATTTCATTTTATATATATATATTTAATGTCATTTTTGTCTATTCTTTGTAAATTTCACATCTTTCACCCCAATCCCACTTATTTCTCAATCTTTCCATATATGCCCTCCACCTTTGCAACCTTCTCACACCCCAAAAAAGAAAATAAAAAATTAAAATTAAAAAGAACCCAAACTTCTTTCTTGGTGGAAGCTGCAGTATATCATGGTATGTCACATGGTATAGCCTTTTGCCCAAATAGCTTTCCTTACAAGTGTTCATTGGTCTAGTTCCAGGCCTCTGGCTTCTGCTTTGCTGTCTGTACTGAATCCTCACCAAGACACCTTTAGGATATCCTGTGTTGCCCTAAGTCATGGAGATACCGCAACTTTGGTTCTTGAAGACTGGACCCTTCATACGTTTCAGTAGCTCATTGGTTGGGTAGATGTAGGGTAGCCCAGTTCAGGGCCCTGGATCTTGACCTGGTTGCTACTGAATTGGTCTGCCTGCCAGGTCTCCACACTCATGTCACAAGGGCAGGCTCTCCCACACTGCTGTGGTGAGGGGCAGGGCTAGTTGCCCCCACATTACTACTTGCACCACTGTGTAGTGGCCAGTGAGGGAGCAGCCCAGACTCTACATGTCTGCATGGCCTTTGGTGGTACATGGGTCACAGACATTGACATAGACACCTGCTGTCATAGGGCTGCAGACCCAGATGTGGCCTTTGGCAGCAGCACTGGCAGACATCACTGTGGCATCCGGTGGCAGTGCAGGCCTCTCACATCAGACTGTTCCAATTTTGCTAGAAAGTGGGTCAATAGACATTTAGTTGTGTCTTGCTTTGTCCAGTTTAATAAATTTTGGCTTTTAATTGGATACTCAATTTATTATGAACAACTGATGGTTGTTGTTGCAATGTGTAATTATTGCTATGATTGAGTTTAAGTCTTCTATTTTAATTTTTCCTGTATTTGTTGCATACATTTTTCAAAGCAATTTTATTTTCTTGTATTCTTTTGGATAAATGAAATAATTTTCTATATTCACTTACATTCTTTTCAGTTTTACCTCCTGGTATTATTATGTCTCTGCTGTAGGGTTTATAATCTGTTTTCTTAGCTTAACACAGTCTTCAAGTTAATATTTTTAAAATTCCATCTAGATTACTTCCCGCTTCAATGGCTAGTGTCTTTCTGTAGCTGCTTTAGGGATTATATTATATTTTCTTAACTTTTCATACCTTTTTTCAAGTAATGTCTGTAACAACTGAGTGTGGGTGCACACCTATATTCTCAACATTTGTGAACAGTTGTTCACTATCATCTTTGCTACCTGACAATTCTTGAGGTCAGCTTCTTATACAGGAGACTGTCTGAAATAATCAAGAAAACAATACTAGTACTATACTGTGTAATATAAAGTTAAGGATTCTGCAGCAATATAGCTTCATTTACTATTTACTATTATACTTCATATAGTATGATATTTTTAAATATACATATAAGAATAATCTTAAAAATACTATATAATCAATATACTTAGCTGTATCTTAAATTGATTAAGAAAATGATCTTTTATGCTTATTCTCAGATTTTATACTTCAATAGTTTTACTTGTTTAGATCTAAGTTTTATTTAGTGTCTATTTTCCTTACCCTCTGAATTTTCTTCTGTATTTTGCTGTGGTATTTATCTCTTGCTGCTATCTTTTCTCCTATCTGTAGGCTTAGGTTTTTTTCTAAACCTACTTTAATTAGGGTTCTTAAACATTTCAATTAAACACTCCCTTCTAGCCCACTGATCAGAGGTTGAGGAGAAAGAAGGTTAATAGGAAAAGGGGTTTGTGGACCTGCTTAGAAGTCTGATTGGCTGATTTTATTCTGTTCTGTACATTGTATAGTTTTGTAACTCAGCCACACTTCTCTGAGCTTTCTTTTCTTCTTGTGTAACATAAGGTTAATCTTAGCTACTTCACCTTAAAGATTTTGTGAATTAGTATATAATATACCCAGAAAACACATCATCATAGAAGTGTGTTACTTATTTTATCACTCATTACATAACTTTCTTTTCAGATACTAACATTTCTCATAGTTACGGCCTTTTAGGATTGTTCCATCCCTGGAGCAAAGTTAAATTTTCTCTAAGAGGTTTGTTGTGTCTCCACTACTTGGGGACATTTTGATCCTGAGCCAACTTTCAACTAAATTCTCTTTCAAGTTCCTGTGACTAATCTGGATATATGAAATTCAGAGTGGAAACCTGTAAAATGCTTGCTTGTGGTTCATGCTAATAAGAAGGTTCCCCAATTTATTTTTTTTTTCTGTCAAGGCAAAAGTTGATAGATGTGTGCTTCTTTTTAAATCATGAATTTTTCAGGTACATTTCGTTAAAGAGGACTTGGTTCCTTGAAGTCTCAGCATTATGTCGGGTTCTTTTATTAGACTCCAGCTCCTTTCAGGCAGTTTGTTTTTTATTTTTTATTGTAATACTTAACATAAATAATGCATTCTACTCTCCATGGATCATTAGAATGTTTGGATCAGGGGTTCTCCAGCATGTTTACATAAAAGAATCATTGAAGAGTCTTTTAAAAACTCGTAATTCCACGAAAGTTACATCACACCTGGGCGTCTGCACTTGGGGAGCTCTTACTTGGCTCTTACTCGATGCTAGTCCATAAATGAGTTTGGGAATCACTGGCATAACCCAATAAGAAGAGAATGAAGATTGAGATAGGAAAGGTGGTAGTTGATATACAGTGTGGTCCATTGAACCTTTGTCAAAAAAAAGTCAGATTATAGGGCTTTGAAACTAAATTTACAGCAAGGCAATGGGCACAGGGATACATACTGTTCATTAAGTAAGATAGAGGACAGAAAGGGGGTTGGGATGTAGATTGGTGGTTTAAAGAAGAATGATACCAAATGAAAGTGTGACACCTCTGCCAAGGGTGCAGTCATACTTTCCAAGGAACTGAAAGTTATCGAAAATGAGAGGATTAATGAAATGGAATATTATGAAGAAGGCAAAAGGGGATGGGATTAGATGTCAGTCAGATGAAATATTTTTGGGGAAGAAATATTTTTGGGAAAGAAATCTGTAATTCTAAATTCAAACCTAAAATGAAGAAAAGGGCAGATGAGGTAAAATAGCAAGAGTAAATAAGTTACTCTTGCCTTGATCTTCTTAGTAGAAGAGAAAGGGTAGTGAGCTTACTTAACACTTTCACAAGTTTCAGTATTTTGAAAACTACATGGAAAGGTATCTCCCACTTATTTTCTCCACTTGAACATTTTAATTTGGTGGGTTGAAAGTATGGCCATAGAATTAGCATTTCTAATTATATTTTTCCAGAGTTCTGAAATTAGTTAGTAGTGTAGCAGTAATCTGTTAAACCAGTCTGAGCTCCTGCTGGGTAATCTGGGTGACCACACTTCTCGCCACCCCCCAGAGTTCTCTGGATGCACAAATGAAAAGACACACATGCCCAGCATTATTTTTAATACGCCTTACTACCTCAATGGCTGTGCCACTCCTGAACCTCCACGTGTATTCTGTGATGCACTGCAGAAAAGTATGTCAGGATATAAAAGCAGAAAACCAGGCAGAGAAATGTTGGAATGCCATATCAGCACTGAATTTATTACTGTTTCTTCTTACTCTCCTCATGTTTGAGATAATGCTTTTTCTATTTTCTGTTTTGATCTTAATCTTTAAAGGTAGGACAATTTAGTGTCTTTCACTCCATCAATAACAACTGGTTTTTAATTTCTCTTAGGATTCCTGAGGAAGTTTTTTCTTTTCCCCTTAACTCTTTAAGTTTGGAAATACAGGATATTGGAAAAAAATAATAGTAGTCATTAGAGAAAGAAGTGGAGAAGGGAAAACTTCCAAGTCTGGTAGATGGGGCACCCGCCTCTGCACAGCGCACACTTGGAGCTGCAGATTTTGGCACTAGTTTCAGAGGTTTTAGTTCAGTCTCTCATATCCCAAATGTGGAGCAGATGCCAATTTTTTCTCTAGGGCTCTGATAATGGCATATAATGAGTGGTTGTTTCCTAGCAACTAGAGAAGCGGTTCATTTTAGATGATCCTGCAATAGGCATGAGACATTTCCCCTTGATAGCTGGTATTAGTGATTTCCCTGACAATGGGATTTCACTTTTGAATAAGGAATGCTCTCAGCCCTTGGTTTCCTAAAGAATTTTTCCTTTGAGTTGGGCTAAACTCTGCTTAATCCTGTATAAAATGAAAAAAGAAAATGTTTGAACTCCCCTAAGTACCTCTCCTGGGAAGGGCCAAACGAGTTTGATATGTAGTTTTGTGAATGGTAAGTGATTATACAAGAAGCTGTAGTAGGCCTGTTTTTTCCAGTGTTTAATTAACAACCAAGTTCTTCTCTGTATTTAATGCTTGCAAGAATAGAGGTTTATTAGGTAATGACTAATGTCTTGTGGAAATATATATAAAGTATATATAAAGTTTTATTAGCAGTACTATTTCAGTGTGAAGTCTACATAGCGAAAGCATGTATTATCCGGTTGATGCAAGCTGTTTTCTCTATCATATTCATTATTATACCCGCAGATCACAGGTAGGCACCTATCAGAGTTCAGCTTAAGGTTAATAGTTGTAAGTATCTGTGTTTAACTGAGTCAAGTTCTAAAATTCTTCCTGTTGGACAGTAGCGATAGCTGCGGGATTCTGTGACTGTCACAACAAATGGTGGCAAGAAGACATTGCAGCATGTCATCTTTGTCATCATTCATAGTCAGCCAGTTTCTAAGGAGATTATCCAATTTTTCTTCTTTTGACATATAAATAATAGAAAATACTTTGTTATACAGTGAGTTTCAAAGGTTCTTAGGCAATTAAGCAAAGAGATACAATATTAAATGACATTTTAAGACAATTAAGTTAGTTATGTCTAAGCACACCAAGAAGATGTATTACCTTTCAGGGGACAGGTTCTCTGAGGATGCAGTCACTTGCAGGTGAAGTCACTGGGTGTCATTGTGGTCAGTTGATATTCCACCATATTCATTCTTTATCAGGTGCTCATTATATTTAAAAGTGATTTGATGGATCTCTCTGAAGCATTTAGAATTAAGAATACTATAATCCTCTGCTCCACCAGCTGAGTAGAGCTATTGAGGTAACAGTCATGGTGGAGTACCCAGGAACTGGAGTGTGGCTAGTAATCTCACAGGTGCCTCAGTAACACTTGTTAATATACTAGTGTTACAATAGCTGGATAATGGTACATGTTATCCTGGCATGGTATATGGCAGAACAATGAATCCTTAGGTATAAAGGGAGAGAGGAAGAAAGAAAGAAAGAAAGAAAGAAAGAAAGAAAGAAAGAAAGAAAGAAAGAAAGAAAGGGGGAGGGAGGGAGGGAAGGAAGAAAGAAAGAGGGGAGAGGCTACAAGGGTCAACGTGGGTGACGGGTGGGCAAGGAGGTGGCAGAATTACAAAAAACATATTTTTATATATGCCATATGTATATACTGTCTTTTAACATGTATATGATGATTTTAAAAATAAAAACATACCCTCTCCCAAACCAAATCAAACAACAACAACAACAACAAAAGGAATTAAGAATACTGATTCAATTGGACAGAAAGTAGTCTTTCAGGCACCAAAAACTTATACTTTAAGAATAAAATCTTTAAAATTTTGGTTTCTAGATAGACTAGTTTAATTATTCCTATTAGATTTCTTTGAAAACTTAGTCTAAGAGTAAAGAGTTGATTACGCTGAACCCAGTTTTGAGTTTTCCTTTCCATTTTAAAAGTATAGATTAGAATAAGACTATAGAAATTTAGTAAGACTAAAGCCATTCTTTGTGTTATTTATTTATTTAAATTTTTTGTAGCTCTGCATAGCTCTGGCTGTCATGGAACTCACTTTGTAGTATAGGCTGGTGTCAAACTCACAGAGCTCTGCCTGCCTCTGCCTCCTGAGTGTTGGGATAAAAGATGTCTGTCACCATGCCCAGCTTCTTTGAGATATTTTTAAAAGACAGTATTACCAGTAAGAAGTCTGGTTTGATTAATCTTTTAGAGACCATGCATTCATTCATTAACCAATTATTTATTTTGCTGATATGAGATAATGTTTAATATGTCCTTAGGCTTTTTGTCATTGTCAGCCACTGACATTTATTTATTGTTTGTGTGTTGATGCCATAGATGGAAGAATGAGCAATGCATAGTTATGGACATCATAGTTATAAAGTAAAACTTTTAGTTACAAACCCACTTTTTACTTGTGTGAAATTTACCTAGACTGGGAGTTTGAGGACTTTTACACACTGTTGGGCAATGTTTTATTTAAGGCAATTACGGTTGGAACTTAACAAGCTGTTATGTAGTGTTGAGTACTATGGCTGGTGGGGTTTCTATAGGATAACAGATGTTGCAGTTTTATTTAGATTGCATGTCAGAGAAGAAACCTGGTGGTCAGCTTCCAAAGAGCAAGTTGTCAGAGGAGTTAGAAGCAGCCTCTGAATATTAATTGCTATTATTGCTTCCTACTAACATGCCTTTTTCCTGTTAATGATGGAGATGACTTACATGAGAGCCTTCACATCTCAGGGCTGACACTGCTTCTATATGTAGCCATGCATACTGTGCTGTACAGTTGTTTCTGCATGTTGCTGCGAGAGAGCCTCGGACCACAAGCTACTGCAGGTTTTTAGGCTGGCACCAACTGTTTCTAAATAATTTATACCAAATTGCTCAAGAATTAGAGTACATCTGTCATTCCTTCACCAATCTGCATCTGTCTCTGGCCTCATTAAGGCACAGCAGAGACATTTTTTACCTCGTAAAACTACTTAGTGATCTGAAGCTCTAGATGGGTAATTTTTGTAAGAAAGTGACAGAAACAAAGCAATCAGATGTGAAAAGGGAGCGATATTGCTTTGCTGTGTGAGTCACTCCTCTTTCTGTGTAGTGTTCGTCTGATCAATTTGTGGGACTAGGAGCTTAAGGGAGGCTATACTGTCATCATTCCGATCCCATGTGGCCAAGTCCGGCCACTGCTCCATGTCCTATCACTCACATGGCCTCACACCAGCCCCACTGTGGGCTCCTTCTCTGATGAAGGCACTTTACTCTTCTTGGCCACGATTATTCCCTTAAGCTTTAGGTCTCTGCAGATCTTGTACTATCCTGCATACTAAAACTAGCATGCTGTCTTCTGTTCCCCATTTGGTATGCCAGTAGCTGTTTCTTCACATTGATTTCTGTGGCACACTTGATCTTCTTACCTTGTTTCTTATTTTTATGCTGTAGAACTTTTCACTACTATATTATGCTTTTTATCCTGGCTATTTCCCATACTTCCCAGACGAAAGCATTTGCCTGTCTTGTGTATAACTTCTAATGGCAAATGTGTTCTGAGCTGTTGATAAGCCTTCTCAGGCTGTGAGCTCAGGGTATGGGTTTGCTCCCCCATTGTTGACACAGGCGCTTCCTAAGGAGAGGTGCACTTGGCCCGCCAGGGCTTTATCCCATTGTATTAGTCAGGGTTCTCTAGAGTCACAGAACTTATGGAATGTCTCTATATATTAAGAGGGTTTTCTTGTAATGACTTAGCCTTTAGGCTGTGAATGCCCACTGTAAAAGCCTCCAGGCTAGTTGTTTCACTGGTCTTCCATATAAGCTGGAATCCTGAAGAGGTAGGTTCCAACAGATGTGCTGGCAAGTAAGTGCAAACTGGAAAAGAGTGAGTCTTCCTTCTTCCAATGTCCTTATGTAGGCCTCCAGCAGAAGGTGTGGCCCAGATTAAAGGTGTGTACCACCACACCTGGATCTGTAACTGCTTTACCCAGGCTGACCTCAAACTCAGAGATCTGTTTTCCTCAGTCCCCTGGGTTTAAAAGCATGCACTGCCTCGCCTGTACTTAAGCTTCTCATGGTTAGAAGCTTGTGTCTTCTGGCCTCACGATGTGGATCCGAGGTGTGCCCTCCATTTCTGGACTGTAGTTCATTCCAGATGTAGTCAAACTGACAAGCAGGAGTAGCCACCACACCGATCATATCAGCTTTCATTGTCACCAACTGAGTATGGAGAGTCATCTTTACTCACAAGGGAGCATCATCCCCAGGTTTTCTTAGATCCAAAGACTTTTGGATCTAAGAAAATATTCCAGTTATTGTTGTTCCGATATCTAACTACATAAGTAAGGGAGATTAGAGCACAACAGAGTATGTGTGGTCTAATACCAGGCCTGAATGTAGAAAAAAAAATCAACAAATACCAGGAATAGAAGTTACCATTGCAAATCTGCAAACCTTTCCTATTTCCTTCTTGTTTATGTACCAGAGCAAAGTAATGACACGGAAGCTGTAAGCCATTTTGTATGGTAGGTTATAACTGCAGCTCTAATGGAGTCGCAGAGTCTCTCTCTCTCTCTCTCTCTCTCTCTCTCTCTCTCTCTCTCTCTCTTTCTGAGAAATGCTAAAATGGCAGTCTCTTATTTAATGAAGGCCAGCAGTCAAAATTAGTACAGAACGAAGTGTTGTTACAAACTGTGCTTTACCAGTGGGGTATACTGATCAAAGGAGGGTGAAAAGCGTCGACATTCACAGTAGAAACAAGTGAGGCTAAAGTAATTTCTCTTTGAAATCAATCAATTTTAAAAAGAAGCTAATTGCCAAAAACCTTTATAATAGTCCATTTTTCTCTTAGATATGTCCAGAAGAATTCCTCACTTTTTTCAGTCAGTCCTTTTTTTTTTTTTTTTGTATAGATGTTGAGGAATAACTTGGAATGGTTTGAACTGAGTCTGTGTGGCAGGAGTAATTATGTCTTGTCTCTGCAGTGATAATGAAGAAGCCCTTATGAAGGCCATGTAAGAGTATTTGCTGATCCTCCAGGAAATCTCAGAGCTGTGCTCTCTGGTGGACAGATACGCAAAGGCTTCCTTTGTCCCTAGATGCAGATGAGGGATCAGGGGTCAGAGCCAGATGTTTGAATCCTGCTGGAGTTTCTCAATCATGTGGAGTCTTGACCAGATCCTAAGAAGGCTCTGAGGAACTCAGGTATGGAGCTTCATAGGATGGAGATGGCTCTTACTACGCAGATCTGAAATTGTTACTCTTAAGGTACATTGATTTCCATTTTGAATATTTCTGAAATTAGAGTGAATTTTATAATAAATAGCATCATGACATTGTCTTAGTGTCACTGTTACCATTTCTTTTAATTTTAGGGTTTTCTTTTCTGGATGCTACATAAAATGACATGTCAAGACCATGATTATTTAGCTACGATGAGATACAACATCTTTTTCCTGATGATTATTTGAATGCTGATACTTTGATCTTTATCACTTGTTTAGTTTGGCTTCTGTTGCCTTGGAGAGCTTGGGAAAGAAGTGATTTGTCTTTCTTAGTTTTTCACAGCACCGTCCGTTATCAAGGGATTCCAGGGCAGGAGGCAAAGTCAGGATCTGGGAGGAAAGCACTGAAGTAGTGGCCATGAAGAACGTCTGCTAACAGGCTTGCTCGCCTTGGCTTGCCCAGCTTACTTTGACGTCTTCCTTTCTAATTTGTATCCCCTTGATCTCCTAAAGTTGTCTTAATGTTCTAGCTAAGACAAGTACTGTATTGAAGAGATATGGAGAGAGTGCCCAGCCTTGCCTTAGTCCTGATTTTAGTGGACTTGCTTTGAGGTTTTACTCCATTTAAGTTGATGTTGGCTATAGGCTTGCTGTGAATTGTCTTATTATGTTGAGGTATGTCCCTTAATCTCTCCAGAACTTTTATCATGAAGGAGTATTGGATTTTGCCAAAGGCCTTTTCTACATCTAATGAGATGAACATGTGAGTTTTTTTTCTTTCAGTTTATACGGTAGATTACATTTACTGATTTTTGTATATTGAACCATCTGTGCATCTCTGGGATGAAGCCTACTTAGTGTTGGTGGATGATGTTTTTGATGTGTTCTTGGATTTGGTTTGCAAAGGTTTTTGTTTGTTTATTTGTTTGTTTGTTTGGTTTTTGCTTTGTTTTTTCGAGACAGGGTTTCTCAGTATAGCCCTGGCTGTCCTGGAACTCACTCTGTAGACCAGGCTAGCCTCGAAATCAGAAATCCACTTGCCTCTGCTTCCCAAGTGCTGGGATTAAAGGCATGCACCACAACTGCCTGACCTGGTTTGCAAGTATTTTATTGACTATTTTTGTATCTATGTTCATAGGGGAAATTGATCTGCAATTCTCTTTTGTGATTGAGTCTTTATGTGGTTTGGGTATCAGAGTAACTGTGGCCTCATAAAATGAATTGGTCAATGTTCTTTCTGTTTCTAGTTGTGGAATAATTTGAGGAGCATTGGCATTAACTCTTCCTTGAAAGTTTGGTAAAATTCTATGCTAAAACCATTTGATGCTGGGCTTCTTTTGTTTGGGAAAATTTTAATAGATTATTTCTATTTCACTAGGGCCTAATAGTCTGTTTAGATTGCCTGTCTGATCTTAAATTAACTTTGTTAAGTAGTATATACTGAGGAAATTATCTATTCCTTCTAGATTTTCCAGTTTGGTGGAGTACAGTTTTTAAAAGTATGTCCTTATGATTGTTTGGCCTTCCTCACTGTCTGTTGTTATGTCCCTCTTTCTACTTCTATTTTTGTTAGTTTGGATAGTCTCTCTATACCTTTTAGTTAATTTGGATAGGTATTAGTCAGTCTTATTAAGTGACTCAAAGAACCAGCTCTTTGATTCATTTATTCTTAGTATTTTTGTTTCTATTTTATTGATATCATCCCTGAGTTTGATTATTTCTTGCCATCTTCTCCTTTGGGTGTGATTTATTCTTTTTTGTTCTAGAGCTTTCAGGAGTGCTGCTAAGTTGCTAGTGTGAGATCTCTCCAGTTTTTTAATGTAGGCATTTAGTTCTATGAAGTTGTCTCTTAGAGCCTCCTTGATGTGTCTCATAAGTTTGAGAATGTTTATTTATTTTCATTCAATTCTAGAAAGTTTCTAATTTATTTCTTGACCCATTTTTCATTTGGTTGTGAGTTGTCCAGTTTCCATGAATTTGTAAGCTTTCTGTTGTTTCTGCTTATTTTTGAAATCCAGTTTTAGTTTCTGGTGGTCAGATAGCATGTAAGGTATTATTTCAATTTTCTTTCTGTTATTATTTCTTTATATTGAGATTTTCTTTGTGTATGTCCCATCCTACCAATGTTATTTTCCCCCTTATCACATGCTCAAAGGCTGCCAGATATATTATTTTTCCTAAAGCAAATTCTCCTGTTGTCAAGCATTTGAAAGACTATCAGTATTACTTTTAAAGACAACCTCCTTCACTGCTTTATACCTTCCTTCAGTTAGATTTTGGGAATATTACTGTAAATAGTAAGTTATGAAACCTGGGCTCCAAAGATCCTTTGCCTACTGTCATCTTCTCTTACAGGTTCAAAACACTGTTAATGTTGTGTTATTCTTTATAGTTGAAAGTAGTAACACTACTATTTCATTCATAGGTGTTTGATGGTTGCTTTACACACTATCATTGGTATTTATAAATCATCCAACAAAATAAATGGCAAATGACCTTTAAAAAAACTTTCTTACTGTTATTTCTCTTGTGTACCTGTGTATTTATGTCCTACTTGTGTGGCCGTGTAAACCAATGTTAGTTCTCTATAGTTTGTGTATTGATAGAGACAAAGTCTCAAGCGTTACCTGAATATAGAAAGCATCAATTAAATAGATCAGATTAATGTACTATCCCTAGAGAATTTTATGCTCCTAAAAAAATCTACTTATTAATAGCTATTTGTACGTGTCAAGCCTTATTTTATTTATGTATACTATTTCTTTTAACCCACAAAACTCTAAGAGTACTACGCTGATTTCAAAAATGAGGAAACAGGGAAAAGAAGGTTCAATAAGTAACTATGCCAGGGTGTCATAGTATACTTCTGGGCTTTTAACTATAATGTACATCTCAAGTTTTAATAGTTCTACATTTTCTCTTAAAAAAGTAAAAACATATTTGCATGATTTCTGAAATACAAGATGTTATTAAAATGATTGAGTTTCCTTTTTATAATCTGGTTGAAACTTTTGTCTTATACTTAATAATCTAATCATTTTATACTTATTTTTCTGTATATGGAGTATGGAGGCCAGAGAACAATTTGCAGGAGTTGGTTCTCTCTTTCCACCATGTGGGTGCTGGGATCTGACTCTGCTTTTCAGGCGTGGCCACAAGCATCTTTACCTGCCAAGCCTTTGGGCCCTGTTCTTCATGATAGGGGTTGTTTCTGAGAAAAATAGCTTTTTTAAAAATAGAACATGATTTTAATATTTTCAACTGTTAAATCTTCAACAAACAGAATAATTATTTTAAGATATATTTTGTTATATCTCCCTTTTCATTTCTGATTTTATTAATTTGGTTAATGTCTCTGTGCCCTCTGGTTAGTCTGGCTAAAGGTTTATTTATCTTCTTGATTTTCTCAAAGAACCAGCTCCTGGTTTTGTTGATTCTTTGTATAGTTCTTTTTGTTTCTGTTTGATTTCAGCCCTGAGTTTTATTATTTCCTGCTGTCTACTCTTCTTGGGTGTATCTGCTTCTTTTAGTTCTAGAGCTTTCAGGTTTGCTGTCAAGCTACTAATGTAAGCTCTCTTCAGTTTCTTTTTGGAGGCACTTAGAGCTATGAGTTTTCCTCCTACCACTGCTTTCATTGTGTCCCATAAGTTTTGGTATGATGTGTCTTCATTTTTGTTAAATTCTAAAAAGCCTTTAATTTCTTTATTTCTTCTTTGACCAAGATATCATTGAGTAGAGTATTGTTCAGCTTCCATTTATATGTGTGCTTTCAGTTATTTTTGTTGGTATTTAAGACCAGCCTTAGCCTGTGGTGATCTGATAGGGTGCATGGGGTCATTTTAATCTTCTTGTATCTGTTGAGGCCTATTTTGTGACCAATTATATGGTCAATTTTGTAGAAGGTACTGTGAGGTGCTAAGAAGAAGGTATATTCTTTTGCTTTAGGATGAAATGTTCTATAAATATCTGTTAGATCTATTGGGTTTATAACCTCTGTTAGTGAAAAATATCTTTGTAAATCTCCTTACTTTGCTATTCATTATTTAAATACCCATCTTCGTTCCTTGTCAATTGCATTTTTTTTTTTATTAACACAGGTAATATGTTATTTGGAGGAAGTTTTTATATAAAGGCAAATTACAAAGTCTTTTCTGTGGTCTTTGATAGCAGAAGTTGATAATTTTTATGTTTTTATGTCAGTAAATATAACAATATAATTCATTTATTAATATAGTAACTAGAAGATTAAATTTTAAATGTTCTTGCCACCAAAAAAAGTCTATACAATGAAGGGTATGTTTGCTAGTTTGATTTAATCATTCCATATATGTCAGAATACCATATTTTACTCCATAAATATAGTTATCAAAAATTAAAAATAAACTCACAAAACTGAATTAAATTCTTTTGCTTTGTTCATTGTTTGAATTTATGTAGCACCTAGACTCAGTGCATTTCCAACTTACCTAGAACAAGTATTATTCAGAAGGGAAGACCAGTGATAGTAGATACCTATTATATATTGGTTTTGTTGAGATTAAAACAATAGTTTTTTTCCTTAATTACTGAGATTTCTGAATTAATTACTTTCTCTTTTGCTGTGACAAAATCAATTTATGAGAGAAAGAATTTGTTTTGGTTCCCAGTGTGATGGTAGAGCTGTTCCCAGTATGTTCAATCATTGTGAGAAAGCCACCACTCTCAGTGTGTCTGTAAAGACAGACATAGTTGAGAAGTCATGAATTTGAGATAGCAGGTCACAGTGCAACTGCAATCAGACCAGAGAATGATCAATTCTGGTTCTCAGCTTACTTTTCTCCCATATAGTCTAGAAGCCCATGACCATGGAATAGTGCCAGGCACAGTCAATAACCCAGGCACAGTCAATCTTTCATACACATGCCCAGGGGCTACCGTTAGTGACTCTAGATCCAACAAGCAGATAGAAGAAATTAACCACCATGAGTGGTTTGGGCGATTTATGGAAGCAGGTAGCCATTGACAGTTCAAAAATTAGTTCCTATTGAGTGATGTTTTTTGCTAACTTCAGTTACTGGGTTCTTTTCAAATCACCAGACAGATATTTTGAAAAGTTTAGGTCAAAGAATGAATTAGACGGTGCAGTAAAACTACCTTTCTGACATTGAAAGCTCAGGACTTCCCTTAGCTTCAAGAATTTGCTAGAAGGCCTCATGAGCCCACCTAAAGCTATTTATACTCCTACTTATGGTTTATTAATGGAAAAAGGTTACATATTAAAATCAATCAAGGAAAGAAATGCATAGACTACAGTCTAGTAAATTACCAGATGTAGACTTTCACTGTCTTTCCTCAGCACTGATGTATGGCAGTAACTCACAAAGTATGGCCAAGCAGAGATCACCCAAGTCTTGATCTTGATGGTTTTATTGAACTCTGGGGCCTGAGGCATAATTCATTGTTCAGGTGGTGATCCCTGCATCTATTCTCCTGCCTCTCATGCATGACTCAGAGCCACACTCACACACTGCATGGCTAGCTTAGGGCCTGTAGACAGGCAGAGACCTTAGTTACTGTCAGAAACTGCACTCAAAAGCTGATGATTTCTGCCCTTATTAGGAAGGTTAAATTCTTCACGACAGAGGAATACAGATTAAAGATCTCCAGTTTGCAAATTAAAAATTCAGAGTGTTCCAAAATTCAAAGCATGATTGCCCAAGTGGGAAATGGTGTCCTGACCTCACATGGCAGTTTATAGTAAACATGCAGATGTATTAAAACTATACAAATTATCTTCAGGTTATGTAAGATGTGTGAAATATAAATATATTTTATGTCTATAGTATACATGTAGATATATTAAAACTATAGAAATTATTTTTTGACTGTGTATGTAACATGTGTGAGATATGTAAATGTTTTTTATTTTTAGACTGGACTTTCATTATGTATATGCAGGTATTCTATATGTTGAGAAAAAACATGTGTGTATGTATGTTTGTGTGTACTTTCTTTAGTTTTCCTCCCAGGCTGCTAGAGAAATCTTTGTAAGTGCCCTTTGGGTAGTAGTATGAGTTAACTTCTTTTTAATATGAAGAATTTTACTTACTGTATGGCATATTAATGAATGCACAAGATTATATTTCTTTAGTTGACAAACAAGACAGGTTAATGTTTTTCTTTGCTTCTGTTAAGAACTGAAATCACCAGTCTTTTGGAGGGTTCTTCTCATTGTCTTAGGTACTGCCATGAGAACACTGACAGTGTTCAGTAGTAAAGAACATTTGCTAACTGTGCCCTTGATTCTGGTTCAGGGTGATCGTGATTCTTCTGGACTGGTCTTTAGTGCTTGGTTATGTGACTTTTCATCATTTCACAATGGGTTTGATCAGGGGATGCTTCTGTGTGTTCATGTGGAGTATTAACAGTGGGATATGATCAAGGGGGGTGGTTCTGTGTGTTTACGGGTTGTGTTCACAGATTGGTGGGAATATACTTGAACTCTTCTTGGCAATTAAAATCACCTGGAAGTGAAGAACCTGGAGATTTGTGGCAAATACAAGCTAAAGATGCCTTTGGGTCGGAAATACGCATGCATGTTTCAAACCAATGTCTGTTATTTTATCCATTTACTCCTGTTGTGTGGTATATTAGGTCTCTTCTCAAGTAATGGTGAAAGATACACGAGGAAAAACTGTCTCTAAAAGCTTCTGTCAGGGACACCTTGCTGTCACATGTTCCAGTCTATGAATCTTCAGCCTCTTCTACCCAGACAGAACATCATGGCAGTAGGCACATGTGTTGAGCCTGCCCACAGCCAGGAAACAGAGATTTCTAACATTGACCACCAATCCATAAGACATGTTTCTTTTATTCTATTTTTCTTCTTTCTCTTCCTTAGAAGCTTTAACATTGGTTCCTATAATTTTAATTCTGTATGGTTGTGTGTGAGTGCGAGCATATGTGGATGTGCATGTGAGCCCAGGCCCATGAGGCCAGAGGGGGCAGAAGCCTTGGTGTGGAGTCACAGACACCCTGTGGGTGCTGGGAATTGAACCCTGGTCAGTCCCCTGGAAAAACAGCCAGTGCTCTTAACTGCCGGGCCATCTCTCCAGCCCTGCTTGGAAGTTTTTATCCTAGGTAGTCTTCACTTGCTTTGTAGGTAAGAATAATTTTAAACCATCTTTATTATTCTCAATATTTATATTTCTTCTTAGCCCTCTGCCCCAGACTTTAAAAATGATTAATTCCATATATATCCCAGACTCTCTGTTCCCAGCAATGCCTCTTCCCAAAAATACCTGCACATGAATTAATGTTTTCAGTCTTTGACTCTGCTCCATTTTACCAAATCTCTCCATCCACATTTGTGTATGCATGTGCAGACAGCATTGGCGGGCTATATAGACGTCATTTGCAACCCCATTTTCCTTCAGCATTTAGTGGAGAGGTTGTTAATTCCACACACACACACACACACACACACGCACGCACCACACATACCCTGCTGTACACACACACACACACACACACACACACACGCACCACACATACCCTGCTCTTTAACCACATTAGCACAGTCGTCAGCAGTGGTAGGAGAGAAGGCACTCAAGGTGAGTTGTTTGGCTTTCTCACAGGGGTGTGCTTTGATTTTTCCCCTTTACTTTTGTGAGGTCTGCATTTGAAGAACATGGCACCTGCAATGAAATTATCTTATGGCAGAAAAGGTACAGCAAGAGTCCAGATCTACAGATTTATAGAACCAAGGTTGTGTTAAGAAAAAAAACCAAAACACTCTGGATTTCTTTACTTTTGGCTTTTGGTAAGTAAACAAGCTCTGCCCCAAAGGACTAAGCACTGTCAATTAGGCTTTGTCTTGCATCTGAAGGCATCTTAAAATTCGTAAGCCTGTCCCAGTTAAATCAAGCAGCTTGGACTATTAGCCAAGAGCTCTAACTTGACCTAATGACGTTCACTACATACCCTGACTTTCTTCATTAGAGGAAACTTCAAAGCTTTTCATACATTTGTTTCCTCTCATTTACCATAGTTTCATTAGCGTCACCAAGGTTTTCTTTAACAAATAAAATCTTGGACTGGGTATATGGCCCAGTGGGTAAAGTGCTTGCTCTATAGGCATAGGTGCCTGAGTTCAGAGCCCTGGATCTCACAGGGAAACTAGATGCACATTTGTCCCACAAGGACTGCAGAGCTAGAATAGGTGGATCCCAAAGTTCACTGGCCAGCCATTCTAGCGAGTTGGTGAGTTCAGGTTCACCGAGAGACCCTGTCTCAAAAATTAGGTGGAGAGTGATAAAGACACCCAACATTGACCTGCACACATTCACAGACACAGATACACACACACACACACACACACACACACACACACACACACACACACACATCTATATGTACTCTTTAATCATCCCCACCACCTTCATCATCATTTCCTCTTTATCACCACCATTACTACTACTCTCTTCATCATCAATGTTGAGGCAGGATCTCACTATATAGCCTGGCTGGCCTAGTACTCAACCTGGTCTAAAACTCACAGAGCTCTGATGGCCCCGCCTCCTGGGTGCTGGGATTAAGGGTGACTACTCTAGGCTCTGGTCCTTTTTTAAAGCTCTCTGTCTGCAGCAGTTGCTGTACCAGCCTTAATCATGAACTGTCCTTCATTATTCCTTCCTCGATATGTCTCCTTTTGTGCTGTCTGCTTCTATCCTTTTTTTTTTTTCGTTATACTCTCTCTTTTCTTTGCTTATTGCTTAGGCATCAGTCCTCAGCATAGGAATACTTATTCAGATTTTGTAGGTTTAGAAATGACCTTGCTCCAGGTCATTAGCTTAGCAAATGATACAGTCTGCATTTAGACTGGGTCTGAATCCTGGGCTGAGGAGATGACTCAGTCAATAAAGTGCTCTCTGCACAAGCATGGGGACCTGAGTTTGGATCCTCCTCAGAACTCACGTTCAGGTGGATGTTCTGGCACATGTCTGTAATCCTGTCCACAGTAAGGTGGGAGGCCAACTAGCCTGGCATTCAGGGGGCAAACAATAAGAGACCCTGTTTCAAATAAGGTGGAGGTGAGGACTGACACCTGAGTGTAGCCTCTCACCTTCACACACACACCCTGGATGTACCCTTCCCCTCCATATATACATACTCAATAAGATCAACCTGTACCCTGCACAGTCTGCCTCTAGAATATCTTGTGATATTTGTTCATCTCCCCACCCCAACCCCCAACCCCAAGGCCATTTTATCCAGTTCTAAAGTCCAGATACATAAGTGGAGGCCCAGTGTGCTGGGTCAGAGACCCATCCACTCATCACAGCTGCCTACCAATAGCTCTCTCTGGCTGTCTCAGGGATGTCTAAAAATCATAAGGTCTGAGTGAGAGCTCTTCACTGTATCACACACCTCAAGTTCTTTGTGACTGACACTTGGTAATTGGAACTCTTATTCACCTAGGTACTCAGGTCTGAATCCTTGTTCCTCTTCCTTTCTCTACTGCTGATGGTCACTGAATCCTAATTCCCATGTACTGCTGCCTTCCTCATCCCTTCCCATCATTGAGTAGCCTTCCCTTTACACCTGTTCTGTGCCGTGTCTCATGTAAGCTGAACTGGCCTTACTAACATTCCCTAGGTGCAGATCCTGTCGGGTCCCTCTCCTGACTCAGATCCTCAGTGATGCCTTGCTTCCTGGACAAAAGTTCAAACTCTGACTCTGGAAATCCAGCCCTGATTGATCTGGCCATGATGTATTTTCTCACTGCCACTCTGTACTGGCCATGAAGCATTCGCTGAGCCTTAATTCCTTTTGCCTTTCTGCCTCTGAGTATTTGCGATTTGTGAAGTGGGCTCTGCTCTAGCTTCATCTCATCTTGATGTCTCAGCCTAGATGTCACCTCTTTTGGGAAAAGCTTCTGTGAAACTCTCACACCACAGTGCTCTTGAGCACTCTGAGAGAGGGTGCCCTCTTGCCTCAGGAGCTCTGCCCGCTGCCCCTCGCCTCACGCCCCTCACCCCTTCACTCTTCATCTCAGCAGTGCTCCATGATGGGCTTGGTCTCCCTCTATCCTGGCAAGAGGGTCTTAGCTTCACTTTGCGAAACTTGAGATAGTATTGTATTCATAATGTTTTAGAAATTTAGAATTTCCAACAGTTATCTTTTAATTCATCTTCTCCCTTAATTTAAGCCTTTAAAAATAAAACCTAGACCCCCTTTCCAGCTTTTTACTTCTTTAAGGAGACTGACATTGCCCAACTTGAGAATTGATTTAGTGCCAGAAGTCAGCTGATTCTGTTTGTATAAAAGGAAAAAAAAAAAGTATTTTCAGCTCTCAGCCAGCCCCAGCTATACTGAACCTGACAAGTTCTGACATCTCTTCTCTTGGCTGCCTCTCATTCCTTTTCTTGTTTCCATGGAAATGGACATCAGACCTCAGAAACATAGTGAGATTCTGGTAGCTAATTGCTATTGCAGATTCTGAGTTCTGTTTGTGTATGGTGTGATTATTTCAGTGACTTTGCCTGCTCTGTCCTTATGTGATACTAGCTACACATCTGAGGTAGCTTGTAGGGCTGACAGCTATATTGTGTGTCCCAGGTGTCACTAGCTGGCATGCTTGCCTGTATACCTTGCCTCACTCTCTGGGATATTTCTGTGTTGTGATGGAGGGGCTCCAGACTGCCATCCTCCCCGGTCTGCTGCTGCTCACTGTCTGACCTCCACCAGTGCTGTTATATTTATTTAATGATCTAGTTGCTGCTCTTTATCCCCAGGCTTATTTGCAAGAGACCTAGAGGAAAAACTGTCCTCTGCCAGTATTGTTTAATGGAAAATATACAAATAAGGTAATAACTAATTTGAGTCCAGTAAATCACACTGTGTTTTAATCATCTAAAATGGAAACTCACTTTTAATTGCAGCCTTTCCTTTTTGTTCTGGACAGTGTTCAAAAAAATTTTTTTTGAGTGGTTGAGAGGGTTATTCTGTCAGTGTCTCTTTGCTGTTCCCTTACTATTCACATAAATACTACGACGTATAGCATAGTTTTGTGACTAAATTATAGTTTAAAATGCATTTGAATTTTCTGTTTAATGAACAGAGTTGTTCTGTTGCTTGTCCAATTTGACTTTTTTTTCACATTCAGACATGAGGAAGAGTTCAAGATTATTTACCTCTGTGATAGGCTTATCTTTGCTAGGTCAAGATTTCTTTGTAATTCTAAATTTAGAACTTGAAAGTCTAGGTTTTGTTAAGTGCAAGAAGGCTGGCATGTACATATAAAAATGATTAATATTTGCTGAGCTGCTTCTTCAGCATATAGTGTCTGCTGTATATCAAATGAACTTGAGTAATTGAAACAGAATATGGACAGAATAAATCTCTCTTCTTGCATGACTATACAGAATAAAATAATAAGATTATACTGCATTGCCTGTTAAATTGCAAGTGTGTGAACATAGCCATATGTTTGGAGAGCCCCATCTAAATCAGGGTTCCAGTACCAGAGTTACTACTAGTCCTACCTAATGGGAAGTGAAGGAAAACTAATAATGGGTGTTTACAGTGTGCCTTTCAAAGGATTCTCCCTTTACCTGACTAACCTGTGATACAAGGTTCCCAACATGGCAGGAAACATGCTTATATGCGTGCATTCTACTTGTCTTAGGGTTTTACTGCTGTGAATAGATACCACGACAAAGGCAACTCTTATAAGGATAACATTTAATTGGGGCTGGCTCACAGGTTCAGAGGTTCAGTCCATTATCTTCAAGGTGGTAGCATGGCAGAGTCCAGGCAGGCATGGTTCAGGAAGAGCTGAGAGTCCTATCTCATTATTTGAAGGCTGCTAGCAGAATACTGGCTTCCAGGCAGCTAGGATGAGCGTCTTAAAACCCATACCCACAGTGACACACCTACTTCAACAGGGCTACATCTTCTAATAGTGGCACTCCCTGGACCTAGCATATACAAACCATCACAATATTTATTTGACATCTTCTCAGTTTATCATCAGTCACTGTAGTACTGCAAGTGTGGCCATGTATTCTCCCTGGAATTCCGGGTTAAATGATTTGTTAACTAGAGCTCCTTAGGCATAGAGGATCTCATTGCTGTGAATAGACACCATGACCAAGGCAACTCTTATAAACGATAACATTTAGTTGGGACTGGCTTACAGGTTCAGAGGTTCAGTCCATTATCATAGCATGGCAGCATCCAGGCAGGCATGATGCAGGAAGAGCTGAGACTTCTACAGCTTGTTCCAAAGGCAAACAGGAGAAGACTAACTTTCAGGTAGCTAGGAGGAAGGTCTCAAAGTCCATGCCCACAGTGACACACTTCCTCCAACAAGGCCACACCTACTCCAACAAGGCCATACCTCCTAATAGTGCCACTACCTGGGCCAAGCATATTCAGACTACCACAAGTGGTCTTAGCCATAGAGGCAGTCCTTTGCCACTGATTCAGGGAAAGATGGGGGAGGGAAAGAGAGAAGGAGAAGGAGAGAGAGAGAGAGAGAGAGAGAGAGGAAGGAGGAAGAAGAGAGAGAAAGAGGAATAAAAAGATAGAAGAGGAGGAAGAAGAGGAGGATGAAGGAGGAGGAGGTAGTTGTTACAGGGTAGGGTTTCAGAAGAGGAAGAAAAGAAAGAAGCCTCATGAGCCATGGCTCCGGGCACATATGTGGCAGAGGATGGCCTTGTTACACATCAATGGGAGGAGTGGCCATTGGGCCTGAGGGTGTTCAATGCCCCAGTGTAGGTAAATGCCAGGGCAGGAAGACAGGAATGGGTGGGTGGGTTGGAGAGAACCTTCATAGAGGCAGGGGATGATAGAGCCAGTAGGATGGGATAGGGGGTTTCTGAAGGGGAAACCTGGGAAGGGGAAAACATTTGAAATATAAATAAAGAAAATATCCAATAAAAAAAAGAAGGAAAGAAAGAAAGAAAGAAAGAAGCCTCACAGGTCTTTTCTGTGGCTGTTGACTTAAGCCATTTGAGAAGTGAAGAGTACTTCTCATACCTAGGCAACAATTATTAAAATTAACTTTTGAAAAATGCTAAGACATTAAGAATAAATGGTACATTATTTATTTTATACATTTAAATTGAAGTAGCTTTTTCTAAAGAAAACAAACAAACAACCCCCCAAACAAAACCAAAAACAACAACAAAAACCCTGATACTCAGTTTGCTGTTAGTCTCTAGCCTGTAGTGAGCTTAGGACTTGGTTGTATCAGTTCTTCTGTGGAGTAGCTATGGATGTAGGTAGGCCTACTTTAGGGACTGTTTTTAGATTCACAGCCTCAAAGCAAATGCCTATATTGCTGTGTAATTAAAAATTCCCATACTTGTAATTTTAACCAGTAAAAGGTTCAAGATTAAAACATATTATAATCCTCAGTTCCACTGTGAAAGTAAGCCACTGTTGACTTTTTGATATGCATTTATCAATTTTTTTAAAAAAAAAATTATGAATAGATTCACTTTCCGGCCCCATCTTTTTTTTTTTTTAAAGATTTATTTATTTCTTATATATAAGTACACTGTAGCTGTCTTCAGACACTCCAGAAGAGGGTGTCAGATCTTGTTACGGATGGTTATGAGCCACCATGTGGTTGCTGGGATTTGAACTCAGGACCTTCTTAGAGCAGTTGGTGCTCTTAACCACTGAGCCATCTCGCTAGCCCTCTGGCCCCATCTTAAGGTAGAGACCCTGGAATCACTCTATCAACTCTGTTCATCCTTATGGCCTCACCCTCCAGCTACCCCTTTCCAGGTAGGTACCACAGGCTCACACTACCATCTTGGTCCTTTTCTATAATCTGCCTTCTGTGCTCCCATACCCACCTCCAGTTTATACTCACACTGACAATTCCATATTTTGTTGCCTAAGAAGTACAGAGAAGTACAGAGACTCTTTCCAGAGGCTGGAACGTTGGCCGTAAGACTCTTCAAACTGTTTAGGAGGTCTCTCTTGTATAGGAAACCGCACCTTGCCTGAAGTGGTCTGGGACTACTTCTGATACTCACTTTCAGGAACAATGTTGAATTGCCTCCAGGTTGAACCCTAAACTCCAATCACCTGTCTGATAAGCTGGGGTAACAGAAATTGTAAATCCAATGAATTATAACCAAATGAATGAAATATAAACAAACAAACAAAAACCATGCAAAGAATCAATGTAATGGAAACTTGGTTCTTTGGAAAGATTAATAAGGTCGACAAGCCTCTAGTCAGATTAACCAAAAGAAAGAGAGGATCCAAATTAATAAAAGAGATGAAAAGGAGATATTACAACATATACTGAAGAAAATTGCATATTCTTCAGAAATAGTTTAGAAATGTTTATTTCACCAGACTGGAAAACCTAAGTGAAATTGGTGCATTATATGATCTACTAAAGTTAAATCAAGTTAAAGCAAATAATTTACATAGACACATAGCATCCAGTGAAATAGAAGCATTAATTAAAAATCTCCCAACTGGCAAAAAACAACCTAGAGCAGATAGATCCAGTAAAGAATCTACTAGACTTTAAACAAACAAGCAAACAAACAAACAAAGCCATCTAAAACTCTAAAGCCAGTATTAGTTTTAAACTAGTCTATAAAATAGAGAAGGAAGGAACATTTTGAAATTACTTGTATGAAGTTAGTATTACCCTAATACCAAAAGCAGAAAGAGGCTCAACAATAAGAACAACAAATTACAAGCCAATATCTCTGATGAACAGAGGCATAAACATTTTGATAAAATACTTACTTGCAAACCAAATTTAATAACACATCAGAAAGGTTATCTGCCATGATCATGTCAGCTTCATTCCAGAGACCCAGGGATAGTTAAATATACATAAATAAATAAATGTAACTCATCATATAAATAGATTAAAGTACAGAAACCACAAAATTATCTCATTACGTGCAGAAAAGGCCTTTGACAAAACCCAATGTCTCTTATGATAAAAGTCTTGGAGATTCTAGGTTCAGGGCATATCTGAGCTAACATACTAAAACAATATACAAAAAGCCACATCCTGCTAAATGATGAAAACCTAAAGCATTTCCATTAAAGTCTGCTACAAGATGAGGATGTCTGTTCTTCCCCTTTCTATTGAATATAATACCTAAAGTCTTAGCTAGCAGTAAGACAAATAAACAAGATAAAGGACTTAAAAAGAAAAAAAAGTCCATAAAAGGTACACCAGAAATCTCCTATAGTTGGTAAATACATTTAGCAAAATAGTATTCAATGGTCTCTTGGCTATTGATTTTTCTGTGTCTTTTATGCACTTTTGTCATGAAGTCTAATTTTTCTAATAATAATATAACTATTCCTGCTTGGCTTTGTTTCTGTTTGTATGGAATGTACTTTTCCAACCTTTCATTTTCTCTGAGTGTCTTTCTTAATAAAGTTAGTTTCTTGTAGTCAGCATCGTGTAGAGTCTATTATTTTATTTTGTCTGTTTAGGAAATAAGTATCTTTTAATTGAGAAATCTAGTTCATTTATGTTTAGTGCTATAACTGTTAAGCAAAGTTTTGCTTCTATTATTGTTAATTTTCATCTGTTTGCTTCAGATATTCTTTGCAATTTTCTTGGTGGTTTGGTAGTTTACTGTATTCATGAGGTTTCTGTTTCTTACATGTGAACTACTTTGCCACTGTATTTTTACTTTTATGCATTTTTGACTATTTTTCTTCTGCTTCTGGATATATAACCCACCTTAGCCATCTTTTGCAAGGCTGGTATGATAAAGAATTTTCTGTTTTTGCTTGTTGCGAAGTCTATTTCTCCATTCTTCTTGAAGGAGAGCTCAGGTGGGAAGTGTATTCTTGTTTCCCGGGGTTTTTGTTTGTTTGGTTTTTGTTTGTTTGTTTGTTTTTTGTGCTTTTGTTTTTTCTTTCAGAACTTTGAATATGCCATTACCTTCTTATCAATCAAAATATGTTGTCAGATCACCAAGAGTCCTGTTGTATATATGATGTACTACTACTCTCTGCTTGGCATTTCTTTGTATTGTACTTTCCACAATTTGACTACGACGTCAAGTGAGATCCGTTTTTGGCATGCCTATTTGGATTCTTATCTACTGTGGTCCAGATGGTCTGCAGTTCCTTTTTCAGACATAAACCTTGACCCAGGTATAGCCACATGAAGGCAGAAAAATCATAGGCTTAGAGATAAGGTCTAAGAAGAATGCCTCCAGGGCAAAACAAGGCCACCAGGACCGAGAAGTGGGGAAGGAAGAACTCAGATAAGGGAGTTAGAGAGACTGTTCTCTTAAGCTCTGATCATAATGCTATTTTTAATAGCTAGCTACACAAAATTCTTATGTAGCTAAGCATAAATTACTATCACATTTAACTTTATTGTAAAACTAGTTTCCAGTGATGAGAGCTTATTGATTGGTTTAAGGAATGGAAGTTGTCCCTGTCTTCAGGTAGTACCAGAGTACTGTGCAAAGAGCATGGGCCTAAGTAAAGGGTGCAATATTGGGGAAATTGTGGTGATTTTCTGAGTAATTTTTGATATCTAAAGTAAAGACCATATATTTCAGAGAATTATTAATAAATATGGCAGTTTATCTCAAGTGCCAATGAGAATGATCATTCAAAAATGTATATATCAATTACTAATTAACTAATACTTCTTTATGGAGACTTGGATATTACTTACTTCTTGGTAATCTTAAGGATCAGTTCTTAAAAGAGCTGTCTGAAGCACTATAGAATTGTATTAGCTTTTTGGACACAAAAAGTCCACAGTGGTATAATAGCTATCTTTAAATGTATAAAGGCCTTCCATAGAAACAGGGATTGATTCTGTGACTCAAAAGAGTGGAACTACGATTCAAGTGTGAGAGCCACAGGGAAGACTGTTTGAGCTCATTAAAGTCAAGCAATTTCCAGAAATAGAAGGAACAGTATCAGTGGAACTATTTGTAAATAGTTATATCAGTTTTTCAGAATGTGCCTGCATTGGGGATTTGATTTATATTGAAAATCTTGATAGCTCAGATTTACCGAAACCTAAGCCATACAAGATCTTTTTGTCTGATTGGGCGACACAGTACCGTCAGTACCCTCAATGTGTGGTGCTGTGTCTGTATATCTGAGCAGAGAATCAGTGAACCGATGATTTTCTCAGTGGTCATTTGGATATTTTACTCCCTTTTTCTACAGTTCAGTACTGATTTTTGGTTGTTTATTTATTTATTATTTATTGATCACAGTGAAGAGACACTGTGGCTAGTCCCAGCTTCGTAAAGAAACAGCAGTGTCAGCCTTCTCATTAGTGGCAGTGTTGGCACTCTGGGACAGTGATGCCTTTGCGAGGACTCTACTCTGTACATCTTACATTTTCAGTAGCATTTCTGGCTGCTAAAAAATGAGATACCAATAGGACATCAAACAAATTAGTTGTGACAGTAGATGTCCCAGAGATTACCAGATGTCCCTATGGAGGCCTTTTGTCCCTTGTTGAAATCATTGATTTCAAGAGTAATTCACTTGTGGTCCTGCCTCTACCGCCTTCAGCAAATCCTGCCTGCATGCCCACAAAGGAGTCTAGCATAGCTGTCCTCTGAGAGGCTCTACCCAGCAGCCAACCAAAACAGATGCAGATCCCACAGCCAAACATTGAACAGAAGTCAAGGACTCTTATGGAAGAGTTGGGGGAAGGATTGAAGGCCCTGAAAGGGATAAGAACTCCACAGGAAGACCAACAGAGTCAACTAACCTGGATTCCCTGGGAGCAGTCAGGGACGGAGCCACCAAATAAAGAGCATGCATATGGGGTAGCAGGTGCATAGCTCAGTCTCCATGCGGGTCCCCGAACAACTGTAGTGGGGACTGTCCCTAAAGCTGTTGTCTGACTATGGAATCCATTCCCCGACAGGGCTGCCTTATCTGGCCTCAGTGAGAAGAGGTGCCTAACCTGATACACCACGGTTGGGGGGAAACGTGGTGAGAGGACACCCTCTCAGAGGAAAAGGGAAGTGGGGATAGGGGGAGGAACTCTGTGCAGACTAGGAAGGGGCAATGTTTGGTATGTAAACAAACAAATTAATTAATTAATTAATTAATTAAAAAGTAACTTACTAGAGTATACCCATGCCAACAGACTGTATTTTTATTAGATAAAATTAGAAAATGTTATGAAAGCCCATTTTAAATTATTTAAGATGAACCCTGCACTGGTTTGATTTTTGTGCTGAGGCAGGTATATAACTTTTAGAGTGAAAGTATTATCTGCATATTGATTGTACATTTTTAGCTTGCTTTGAAATATAAATTCAAGTTGATTCTTTGGTTTTAGCTTCTTAGTAAATGAAGGGTTTCCTTGTATGCTGGTAGAATTCCTTATGCTAGGTTTTTACGCTGAAAATATTTTAAAAATCATCATGTGTTTCAATACAGATGTGAAGAGTTCACAATGGGCTGGTAGAAACAGCAGCACTTAGCTCTTGGTGACACAGACACATGAGGCATGATGGCAGAAGGAGGAGCAGTCATGATAAGCTGACCAAGAATTCTAGAAGCAGTTAAAACTGTATGGGTATATATGTACTTAATTTCTAGTTTTGTCTTGGTCTAGGGTTTAATCATCGCATCATGGGTGTGGTTTTATGAGTAACCATGGGATGCACCAGCCATATTGGCAGTTGGTCACGTTGACTCCTCTCCCTGGGGTTTAGGTTGATATTTCCTGTTGTTTAAATCTTATTTCTAGTTTTTACAAATCTTTGCTTGCATTGTACTTTAACTCTGCATTTTTTTGTCACCTCATACTGTCTTTATAACATTATACTGAACTGTTTGTGATTCTGATTTAATTGTAGTCTAGCCATTCTTACATTTTAATATACAGTACTTGCATATATATAATGATGAAGTTGTTTCTAAAATAAAGTGCCCTTACCAAACATTATTATAAAGACGCATCTGTCAGCATTTCCATTATAAACCCTAATTTATTTTTAAGGAATTTTTGACTTGTCTATTTCTAAATTGCTTTGGGCTAAAACCATGTATAGAAATTGTCAGCTGAAATCCAAGTTTTGTTATACTGTAAAAAGAAACATTGAAGCTCATGTTTCCAACCACTTTCTGTCATAGCATTTAAACACTCATATTTTCAGTGGATTCAGGTGCTTTAAACTTGATCTTTATTTATTTCCCATAAGTCCAAGTGAGGAAACGGAAACTGACAGTCACTTAGATAGCATTGCTTCCTTCCTGCTCTGTGCTATAAAATTTTTGATAGACTTATTTGAAACATATTTACCAAATCAATACAATAGATATTTTGTTACAGCTGTCTTAGAGCAGGGGACTACCTAAAGCCCTAGATAACTAGATCCAGCTTTCCTGTGAGCACGGAAACTTGAGCAAGTTTCATCTGGTTGATGCTTGCTTGGTGAATACTGCTGATGGTGTTTATTCCTTTTGAAGCATCTTAGGTGGTGCATGCAGTCCCTAACCTAGGTGTTTGTTAAATCCCTCTCTTGAGAAGATGCTATTAATAGATGCTTCAGGAATAGTGATCTCATCACCTTTCAATTGCTTGAAAACAAAAGTTGTTATTATTTATTTTGAAACTGGGATCTGGAGATCATCTTATGAAAGTGAACTTCTGGAGAGAATTTTTTTTTTTTTTAGAACTGTATTTTTTTAAGAAAAATCATTTCTCATACACTATATTATGATCATCATTTCCCCTCCCTCATCTCCTACAAGATATTCCCCATTATCCCACCTATCCAATGCCACGCCTCCCCATCAATCTCTCTCTTCAGATACTGTTGAGGGGTTGTTAGTGAGATCACACAGACCCCTCCCTCCAACTGTACAGGCTATCACCATTGCTCTTGGTTGGCTACCAGGACTTGATAGTAGAGCCTATTGCTAAAGACAGCACATGCTGGAGTCATAGGACCTGGAGAAATTTAGCTTGTGCTAACTTGGATGCTTTTCCCCAATGCCCAGCACTGAAAGAAAAGTCATTATATAAGGAAAAATTTCAAGTGCTTCAGACTTTCAAAAGTAAAGAGCAATAGAACACAGCACAGTTTATGAATTATAAATTTCATTTGTATGGATTTTCTTTTTACAAATTTTTATTCTTTTTTCATACAATACATCCCAACTTCAGCTTCCTCTCCTTGTACTCCTCTAATTTTTTACATTTTTAAAAGGAAAAATTTTAAATTAATAAAAGAAACAAATTTTAACTGGGAGTTTCATAAAGCAGTACAATATAAATGATACTGGTAAATTATCAGATGCTGTGCAAACTTGTTGAGAGAGAGCTCAGAGAGTGATGAGGCCCTTCCTTGTCTCTGACAAACCTTCCTGTACCTGGCTCTCCAATGGGTAAAGGGAAAAACAAAAGCTGCTAAGTGCATTACCATCCTTTATCCCTGAAAAGAGCTAGAAGTAAACCATTTTTTACTGATTATTTTATTTATTTACATTTCAGATGTTGTAACCCTCCTGCTTTCCCCTCCGCAAACCCCCATTCTCATTCACCCTCCCTTTTGCCTCTATGAGGGTGCCCTCCCCATTCCCACCTCACCTCTCTAGCATTGCTTTATGCTGGGGCATCAAGCCTCTACAGGACCAAGGGCCTCCCCTCCCATTGATGCCAGATAAGGCCATCCTCTGCTACATATGTGGCTGGAGCCTTGGGTCCCTCCATGTGTACTCTATGGTTGATGGTTTAGTCCCTGGGAGCTCTGGGTGGACAGGTTAGTTGATATTGCTGTTCTTCCTTTGGGGTTGCAAACCCCTTCAGCTCCTTCAGTCCTTCTCCTAACTCTTCCACTGGGTTCCCTGGCTCAGTCCAATGGTTGGCTGTGAGCATCTGCATCTGTATTGGTCAGGTGCTGGCAGAGCCTCTCCGGGGACAGCTATTCCTTTTTACTGTGTTCAGAAAAGTAAGGCCAAGAATGGAAATTCAGTAAGGAATTGGAAACCAGGAAAAAAAAGTATTCAGAAGATTTACAAAAGAACTACATAATTCAAAACCTGAAAAATATGTTATTTAAAATTTAATTATTAGATTTTATGTCAGACTAGACATAAATAAATTAGTGCACTTGAAGATAGGTCAGGATAAACAATCTGTAATGCTATTATAGAGCAGTAGAAAGTAGGGGGTCCAGGAAGAAGGTCAAAGACAGTGCAAAGAGCCAGCGAGCCACTGGCATGCCAGTCTGCCCTCCGCCTGTGGAGTAAAGCAGACTGAAACGCCTTAACGTTTTTGTGTCTCCAGGTTTTTGGCCTCATTTCTAAAATGGATATTTATTGTTGTATTAGTGATGTTTTGACTCACTTAACTTCATCCAAAGATTACTGATGTTTTCTGCTCTATCTCCTTGCTTTATTATCTAGATATCTGTTGCAAAGATAAAGTATTTCATATTTGTAAGATGGTATGCTAGGCGACAGAAATTCATATGTATGTATGTATATATGAATGAAACAGTTTGCCCATGGGACACTCAAGTACTGCTGTGAAGGATCAATTTGTAGTAGAATGACTGAGGCTGAATTCATGGGAATCCCAGAGCTCATGGCAGATGGCAGATGGTCAGGCAGTCAGGAGTTCACATGGGAGAACTGGCCACATTTGTGAATTGCTTTCAGGAATATTGACTGCTTTTCTAGACTTTCTCAGAATAGATTATCACTGGACATTATTCTGAATGTTATACTATCTTGGTCGAATACATTCATGTCTGTTCCTCAAACTGAGTTCTCTGCTTTGAAAAGGCAGCTGAGATGAAGGTTCTAGCTCGCTGCTGCTCATACCGACCTCACTGTTTCCTTACTACTTTAACTGGCAATTCCCAAAGCAGTTAAATTAGACTCTAGGCAAGTCACTTAAATAGTTCATATTTCAGGACTTTTTTTTTTTTTTGCAAAATTCTTTCTATAATCTCAAGGCTCTTACTGTGTTTAAAAGTGTGAAATAAAGTATATTCTAGATTCTCAAATAATCAGAAGGCTTGACTTATACTAATTTGTTCTTTTGAGATTTATGGCAATGATTTGAAAACACTTAAAATTGCTGAGCTCAACGGACTACATTAGTAGGTTTTTTGTGCTTTATTAATTTCACATTTCCAGGATGTCTCCTTGTCACTATCGATTCGGTGCATCATATTTTAAATTTAGGATCATGTTAGCTTTCTCTTTTTCTGCATTTACACTCTCCAAGTAGGAAGAACTCTTCTTGCAAAAGCCCAGGACAAATGACTTTGGGAGTCTTGAGTGAGTCAGTCAGCGGGTCAGTTTTCAGACGCAGGGCCTCCCAGGCTTCTATTAGTTTTTTGAACTTTTTTTTTTTTTTTTTTTTTTTTTTTTTTTTTTTAGTTAATGATCCATTTTATTCTAGTTTGAAAAATTTCCTGGTATGATATTGCATTTATTTTTTTATAATATAAAAAACTTGGGCAATAGAGAAAGCTGAATGGATATTTAAGTCCCAAGGTTGGATCCTCAGTGCACAGAGGAACCAGGGTCCTAGCTGCTGGCCTGCTGTTGTGGCTGGTCTTCAAGCTCCACGTTTAATGAGAGAAGTCCTTAAAGATAATGTGGAAGCAAAGGACCACGGCACTCGTAGTCAGCCTCTTGCTACCACCCACACACTCACCCATGCACGCACGCACGCACACACGCACGCCCACACACATGCACATACATAAGCATGCACTTAAATAAACCAGGAAAAGTGTTATCCCCCCTTTTCTCTCTTTCCAACCTTCCTTTCTTGTATGTGTTTTTGATGCATGCATTGTCTAAGTGTGGCTGATTTTCCTGGGTGCATGTGGAGGTAAGAAATTAACATTTTGGATGTCGTCTTCAATTCCTTCTCTGTCTGTCTGTCTATGGATTTGAGGTTTGTAATCTCTTCTTGTACCTGGACCTCCTATTTTTGATAGCAAGCTCCTGAAATTTTTCTGACTGTTCTCCCATCTCAGCAGTACCACATGTGGTTTCTTATGGCGTGCTGAGATAAAACTTGGCTCTTCCAGCCTGGGCAGCACACAGTTTACCACTGGCGCCATCTCCTAGCCCTTTTCTCATTCCTAGTTCTTCTCCTTAGTGAGATTCATCAACATGTCATTTTATAATCCATTTTTACAAAAAAAGGTCTTATGGTTTTATTGATTGAATTTATTTTTTTCTGATATATAACATGAATAAAATGGAAGAATGACAAGTGAAGTTTCCAGTGGATTTGATATGTTGTGTGCAGTCTTGCAGACAACATCTAACACAAGGTAAAGATCTTTGCCAGTCTGAGGAAGACCCCTTCACAGCAGTTCCCTCCCTCATTTCCAGAGGCTACCACTTTCTGAGTATTTTTTGTCATAGAATAGTTTTGTCTTTGACCAACATAAGATTTTTGACATTCACGTGGCTTCTGTGTATTAGTAGTTAAAAAAATCTGGATAGTGTTTCATCTTAAGAATACACTGTAATTTATTCATTGCTCTTCAGTTGATGGGCAGCTATGGTGTTTACACCTTTAGAGGCTATTATGAGCATAACTGCTATTACAATTACATTCCCATGTGCAAACCTTTTTGTGGGTATATGCTTCTCTCTGTGTGCCTCCCTCTCTCTGTCTCTCTCTGTCTCTCTCTGTCTCTCTCTGTCTCTCTCTGTGTGTCTCCCTCTCTGTGTGTCTCCCTCTCTCTGTCTCTCTCTGTCTCTCACGTCTGGCAGGAGAAGTGTTACCTTAGTTGTGTTTCTAGGCTGACATTTCTGAGATGACCAGGCGACTTGAGCCTCTTCTATGTATTCACACAGTTTGAGTACCTGCTTCTGTGACGAGGCTTTTACTCATTTTGAAAACTGTAAAGTTGCAGAGGTTAATTTATATTCTGTATGTAAGTCTTTCTCCCTTTGTGTCCTGGAAAAGAAAGTAGAAGGATGGAAAAGAAGACAGCAGGAAGGAGAGAGAGGGAGAAAGGAACGATTCCTAGATATGTCTTATAACTAACTGCCTTACCTATTTTTTCTAATATCTTAAGAGTTCTCTCCATGTTCATGAGGGATATTAGTCTTTAATTGTCCTTTTTATAATATGTTTACAGTGGTTTGTTTTTAACTTTGAAATGCTACCTTTTTACTTTGTACTTTACAAATTTCTTTACAATTAATTTTCTGCTTTCCCAACATTTATTATGATTTCCCAATTTTTTGTAGTGGAATCTTTTATAACTTTTATCTATAAATGCCTCTTTGAATATTACTTTTATTATCTCATTTTAAATATTGCTGCTCATCACCCACAAGAGTATAGTTTGCAAAATGCATCATTAGGTACTGATCTCATTGTTTGAATATCATAGGATGTTGGTACAGAAATCTAAATGGTGTGGCCTATTACAATCTGGGTTACATTGTATATCCATGGTATTTCCTGTTGCTTTTAGAGCCATGCTGAGTAATGCAGCTCAAGAATAAATGAAATTAATTTTCATGAGAGAAAATCATGCAATTAAGAGGCAAACAGGAGATGTACGAGTCTGTTGCTCCCATTATGCGGCATGCTGTCTTACATTAAGCTTAAAAAAGAATACACTCTAAAATAATGCTAAAATTTATACCCCAGTAAACACATACTCCAGACAGCGCCTAACCCTACAGCATCATGTCCTGTAAGGAACCCCACACACTATTTCTGTTCTACTGTACATGATGGGTTTGCTTGCACCAGCATCACCATGACAACCTAGGAAAGCATTGAACTGCAACATTCAGGTGGCCAATGTCAAGAGGTCATAGATTTCATCTCTGCTTCACATGGTTATAGATGTTGTTCATAGTTTAAAAACAAATGTCACTGCATAAATCTATGTATCTTGGTGTCCTAGCCAGCTTTTATATCAGCTCGACAAAACTAGAGTCATCTAAGAGGAGGACACCAGATCTGAAAAAATATCTCCATAAAATTGGTCTGTAAGCAAGTCTGTGGAGCATCTTAATTTGTAATTGATGGGAGATGGCCCAGCCCATTGTGGGTGGTGCCAAACCTGGGCTGGTGCTTCTGGGCTCTATAAGAAAGCAGACTGAGCAAGCCCTGAGGAAAAGCCAGTAAGCAGTGCTCCTCCCTGGACTCTGCATTAGTTCCTGCCTCCAGGTTCCTGTTGTTTTTGAGTTCCTGTCCTGACTTCCTTTGATGATGAACAGTGATGTGCAAGTATAAGCAAAAGTGTTCTTTCCAAGTTAGCATGTAGAAGAATGCAAATGGATCCATTCCTATCTTCTTGTACAAAGCTCAAGTCCAAGTGGATCAATGACCTCCACATAAAACCAGATACACTGAAACTAATAGAAAAGATAGTGGGGAAGAGCCTTGAGTACATGGGCACAGGGGAAAATTTCCTGAACAGAACACTGTTAGCTTATGCTCTAAGATCAAGAATTTCCAAATGGGTCCTCATAAAATTAAAAAGCTTCTGTAAGGCAAAGGACACTGTCAATAGGACAAAATGACAACCAACAGATTGAGAAAAGATCTTTACCAATTCTATATCTGATAGAGGGCTAATATCCAAAATATACAAAGAACTCAAGAAGGTAGACTCCAGAGAACCAAATAACCCTATTAAAAATGGGGTACAGAGCTAGACAAAGAATTCTCAACTGATGAATACTGAATGGCTGAGAAGCACCTAAAGAAACGTTCAGCATCCTTAGTCATCAGGGAAATGCAAAACAAAACAACCCTGAGATTCCACCTCACACCAGTCACAATGGCTAAGATCAAAAACTCAGGTGATAGCAGGTACTCTTGAGGTTGTGGAGAAAGGATCACTGTGGGGCAGTGGGCAGTTCTGACAGCCGGAGTCCAGTAGAGCAGCCACCTCAGAACCCCAGAGACCCACTGAGCAAAGTAAATTTGTTCACAAGGGACGGTAGGCGTTTGGTGATAGTTCTGAGACCAATGGCTCAGATTTCAGCCCAGACCCCTCACAGCTGCCCCTGCAGGAGATGTGTGCTCTATTGGGCAGACAATGCCTCAAGCTCCTAGCATTCTAGCTGGACCTTACACCCAGTCATCTGACCACAAGCCAGACATGCCATGCCCCATACAATAAAAGGGGCGGTTTGCCCCCTCCTCACTCTCTTGCTCTCTTGTCCTCTTACTTCTCTCACTCTCTTGTTCTCTTACTCTCCTACTCTTAACCTTCTCCTCTTGCTCTCTTACTCTTCCCCTCTCTCTCCTCTCTGCTCTTTGTTCTCTTCTCTTGCGTTCTCCCTCTCCTTCCTTTCTCTCTCTCTCTCCTTCCTCTCCTTTCTTTCTCTCTACTTAACTAGCATATTTCTCCTTCCTACAATAAAATAACTCATTCATACATTGCCTCCTTTTTAATTAAGGCACCGTGCAGCAAACAGGTCAGCCCCAGGGGAGAGAAAGAGATACCCAGGCCCCAGCAGCAGGCCCTCTGCCACCAGGGAGAGAGAGAGCCACAGGCCGGGCCGAAGCCCAGGCCTCTGCCTTTGGAACAACAGAACACTCCTTCATTGCTGGTGGAATTGCAAGCTGGAAGAACCACTCTGGGAATCAGTTTGGTGGTTCCTCTGGAAATTGGACATAGTACTACCTGAGGACCCAGCTATTACCACTCCTGGGCATATACCCAGAAAATGCTCCACCATGTCATAAGGACACATTTCTGCTATGTTCATAGCAGCCTTATTTATAATAGCCAGAAACTGGAAACAACCCAGATGTCCCTCAACAGAGGAATGGATACAGAAAATGTGGTACATCTACACAATGGAGTACTACTCAGCTATTAAAAACAATGAAGATATGAAATTCTTAGGGAAATGGATGGATCTGGAGAATATCATCCTGAGCGATGTAACCCAATCACAAAAGAACACACATGGTATGCATTCTCTGAAAAATAGATATTAGCCCAGAAGCACAGAATATAATCCACAAACCACCAGAAACTCAAGAAGAAGGAAGACCAAAGTGTGGATACTTCGTTTCTTCTTAAAAGGGGAACAAAATACCCATGGAAGGAGTTGCAGAGACAAACTATGGAGCAGAGACTGAAGGAAGGACAATCCAGAGACTGCTCCACCTGGGAATCCTTCCCATACTCAATCATTAAATCCAGACACTATTGTGGATGCCAGCAAATGCTGGCTGACAGGAGCCTGATATAGCTGTCTCCTGAGAGGCTCTGACAGTGCCCCACTAAGACAGAAGCAGAGGCTCACAGCCATCCATTGGCTGAGCACAGGGTTCCCAGTGAAGGAGCTAGAGAAAGGACCCAAGGAGCTGAAGGGTTTTCAGCCCCTTGAGAAGAACAGCAAAATGAACTAACTAATACCCTCAGAGCTCCCAGGGACTAAACCATGAACTAAAGAGTACACAAGGTGGGACTCATGGCTCCAGCAGCATATGTATAGCAGAGAATGGCCTAGTTGGTCATCAATGGGAGGAGAGGCCCTTGGCCCTGTGAAGGTTCTATGCCCCAGTGTAGGGGAATGCAGGGGCCAGGAAGCAGGAGAGGGTGGGTTGGTGAGCAGGGGGAGGGGGGAGGGAAAAGGGTTTTTTTTGTTGTTGTTGTTTTGTTCTTTTTTCTTTTTTTTTGGAGTGGAAACTGGGAAAGGAGATATCATATGATACGTAAGTAAAGAAAATATCTGATAAAAAAATTAGAAAAACAGTAACAAGAAGAGAGCTGTTTACAGAAACTCTGAGATGCAATGCTTCCCTAGTATACATCGGGTAGTTGTTGAGGCAGGAAACATTCTCCTCTAAGCCCAATATCTTAAATAACAAGAGAGAAAGAGAAGGATCCCCAACTGTGGTTAGATGAAATGGGAGAGAAACAGAAGTAAAGAATAGATCTTCCAAAGCTGGACTTCAGTATTTTGCATATTTTAATATCAGCAAGCTTGCCACCCTACAGAATCCAGTATGGCTCAAAGTATCATAAGGGGACAAGGGATGAGAAATATAGACTAGACTGTGTAAATTATATAAATAAAGCAAAATATAAGGAAAAAAAGAAGACCTGGTTTCAAAAACAAAACAAAACAAAAAATTGATTGCCCAGAAAGCAACCCTGAAGACTGCAGGGGACTGGCATGTCTCTGTTCTGAGCTATTGCTTAGATGTTTCTCCATAAAACTTTCACCTGAGAACTACTACTCTAGATTTAAAAATCAGGCTGAATAAATAATTATAATCTTGGCTAGCCAGGAGGCATTTTACATGTTTATTGCTTGTGTGATAAGTAAAGCCACATGCTTTACAAACTATCCTGGTGAAAATAAACTATTCTTAGTAAACAGCTTGCAGTCACTGTAGTTCTTATGATTTGTATATGTTTCTGTCTTATTAACTTTACTTAATTCTTGGAAATATAATGGGATTTCATGGGCACTTGCTTTTTTACATTATAAACATTATAAACAATATTTGTCTGAAAGTTATTTTATGCATGTAATTTTGAAGAAATATTATCTTTTTATTTCAATGATGAGTATTGAACCTAAAACCTCATGCAGATGATGGAAGTGCTCTACCAGTAAGTACTATCCCTAGGCCAGCCTGCAATGTTGCTTTTCTCTCCTGACATTTTGACATACTTTTCATAGTTCAGCCCATTACCCTAACTTTGATAAACAACAAAAACCTAAATGTTAAAAGCTATGTAATGACAAACAGTATAGTAATATAAGGTACATTAATCTTCATATGTTGTACACAATCATGTATCCTAACCACTATCTAGAATGTGGATCTATGAGGGGATGTGGACACTGGAGGCCAACCTAAGTTTCATTCCTTTGGAGATACCTCCATTGTTTTGAGCAAAGGTTTCTCTCTGGCCTGGAGCACCCAGATTAGACTAGACTGACTGGCCAGAGCCTCAGAGATGCACTGTCTCTTCCTTCCTTCCAGTGCTATAGTTACAAGCACATAAGCATCTCCATGCTGTTGTTGGTTCAGTCCCCACGCACAGGTTCTGGGGATGGAAGTCAGGCCCTTAGGTTTACAGGGCAAGCACTTTACCAGTTGTGCTTCCTCTCTAGTACTGGAGTGTTTGTCATGGCTCCATGTACATTCTGTCTCATTACTCTTTCACATAACCAGTATCAGTGTTTTCTACGTTGAGGATCACATGAATAAAGCTGCTATAAACATTCTTGTGTGTTTGCAGTAGTTGGATACACTCATTTCTTCAGGTACTAGAAGGACAGTTGTGGACTTGAGTTTTGTATGTGTTACACATTTCTAAGCAGTTTTCTCCAGTGGTGACACATCATGAAATCGCGGAGTCTTAAGAGTTCAGTCAGCAGCACTTTGTGTGTCTGACCCTTTGAAGTTCTGCTGAGTAGGTTTTGGTGTCTCACTGTGTTCTTTTAATTCTGTAAAATGTTATTTTATGTGTACGTGCATTTTTTTCCTGCACATTTCTCTGCATGTGTTTATATGTGTCTCTGTCGGTCAGAAAGGGGTGCCAGACCACCTGCTTCTGAGTTATGAGGCTCCATGTGGGTGCCAGGAATCTATCCAGGTCCTCTGCAAGAGTAAGCAGTGCTCTTAACCACTGAGCCAGAATTGTGTTTTACAAAAGAGTTTTTCTGTTGAATGATGCTCCTTGGCTTTTGGACGTCCTTTGCTGTGAAGTGTCTGCTTGTTTTGTCTGGGCCGTTTGGGGCTGCTGCCTTTTTTCTTCCTGGCTCATGTGAATTCAGTGTATCCTTCCCATGTGTGTTGTAGATGTCGTCACAGTCACTCAAGTGTGCTTCACTCTTCTCATGAAAAGTTTTTAATTAACTTGCGCTTATTGAAACTGTTGAAATATTTATGTCTGTTATTTAAGAAATCTTTCTTTTACTCATTATTTTGATTCTTTTAGAAGGTTAGTTATTTCAGTCTTTACATTTCTGTCTGTGGTCACTCTCAAATTAATTTTTTAATGAGGGTGAAACATGGGTCAAGGTTAATCATATATTCCATATGGATATCAGATTGTTCTAACTCTTAATCCCAGGGACATAATGGGTGTAAATCAAGTGAGTATCTATGTGATGGTTACCCTGATTCCACCATTTCCATGAGTATCTCACCCACATTTCTTTATACTCTAGTTCTGCTCTTCCTAGTTATGTTTAAAAGTTGAATGTTCATTCTCTCCCTTTTGAGAAGCGTGTAAGTAATTGGACCCCATCTGTCTTGGGCCTCTGACATTCTAATGTACCATAGTTTGGGGACAATTTTTTTTTTATTTTCATTTTTAGCTATATCTCTTACTTATGAAATGGCTCAGTGATGAGTTGGTGTAAGTCTTGCATGATTGCCTTTATTTAAATATAAGTGTGAGAATTTGGTAGCCTTAATTTTTGATAGCCAATCTTTATTGTTGATGCTTGTAATTCACATATTCTGAAAACAATATTGAGTATATTTACTGTCAGTAAATTCCTTGGACTGATTTAACCTTTAGACCATGTCACAGGCACAGCAGGTGCTCTAGCAACTAAGAAGAAAAGGAAAAAAGTGGGAAATCAGGCTTTTGGGAGGGTCAGAGAAGATGTTGTAGTTAATGGGTTTTACAGAAATTCTTTTCCATCTTCTGATATCTTTTTCAATTTCTTAAGCATCATAAAGTTTTTATTGTACAAGTCTTTCACTTGCTTGATTACAGTTATCCAAAGGTATTTTTGAGACTATTGTGAAAAGTATTTTTCCCTGATTCTTTCCCATTTCCTTTGTAATTTGTATATAGTAAGGCTACTGATTTTTGAGTGTTCATTTTATATCTTTCGCTGAAAGTGTTCATCAGCTGTTGAAGTTTCATGGTGGAACTTTGAGGGTAATATCTGTAATGTCATCTGCAAATAGGAATGCTTTGACTTCTTCCTTTCATTTGTATCTCTCTGATCTCCTTCAGTTGTCTTATTGTTTTAGCTGAGACTTCAAGCACTGTCTTGACTAGAGATAGAGAGTGGACACACTCTTGTCTTGTTTCTGATTTTAGAGGAAATAGCTTGAGGTTTTCTCTGATTAGGATGATGATGCTGGCTGTGGGCTTGCTGTAGATTGATCTTTACCAGGTTGTAGTATGTAGTATATTTGTTTATAGTCTGTCTCTTCTGGACTTTTTCCATGAATGGGTGTTGGATTTGTCAAAGGCTCTTTCTGCATCTAATGAGAGGATCATGTGAGTTTTGTCTTTTAGTCTATTGACATTGTGTATTACGTTTAGTGATTACACATGTTGAACAATCCCTGCATCTCTGGAGTGATTCCAACTTGATATGGTGGATGATCTTTCTGATGTGTTATTGAATTCAGCTTACAAGTGCTTTATTTAAAAAAAAATTGTATTTATGTTTCTAAAGGATATTTGTCTATAATTTGCATTTTTGTTGGTCTTTGTGTGGTTTTCGTATCAGCATAGTAGTAGCTTCATAAAAAGAAATGGTAAATGTTCCTTCAGTTTGTATTTTGTGGAATGATTTGAGGAGTATAAGTGATAGTTCCTTAAAGATCTTATAGAGGTCTGCTCTGAATCCATCTAGGGCTTTTGTTGGGAGCTTTTTCTATTTAACTAGTGACTCTGAGTCTGTCTAAATTGTTTATTTCCATTTTAATTTAACTTTGGTAGGATATGTTTCCATTCTTTATAGGTTTTCAGTTTGACAAATATATTTTTAAGCATGTCCTTAGGACTCTGTGGACTTCCTTGGTGCCTGTTGTAATCTTCCTCTCCTATCTCTGATTGTACTGGTGTAGATCTTCTCTTCCCATCTTTTAGTTAATCTGGCTAAGGGTTTGTCAATATTAATGATTTTGTACAGTACAGCACTCTTGGTTGGTGATTTAAGTAGTTTACTTACTTTCTGTTTATCTGCTTCAGTGACCTCGCTCCTTCTCCATGCGAACTCGCAATCCAGGGCTTCCTGTGTGCTTGGCAGGTGCTTCACCACCAAGTCCATCCTCGACCTGTCATGATATACCTTCAGTTCTAACATGTTTGAGTGACAGGTGCAGTTGTCTGCTTGCCTGCTCTGAAGCTGCTGTTTTTGAGCTAGCATGTTTTCCTTACGGGTTTCTTTTCCGTGGACCTGGGTCTGAAGCGCCTGGTTGGAGGCTTTGTCCTCTTTCCTTTTATCTTGCCCACAGCCACTGAGTTTCTTTGCTTTGATGTCAAATATTATTTTGGTAAGATTTTCTGTTTTTATATTGTTTCTTCCTTTTTTTCCTCTCCCTTTTTTCTTTCAGATATTCCTATTTCTTGTGGCTTTTGCCTTTGTAGTTAGACCTCATTTTGGGGGGCACCATGTTTTGTGCTGAAGTCTGCACACACTTTGTGAATTTTTATCTCCAGGAACTCATGCAGATTCTTATAGTAGATGTCTGAATGAGAAAAGGAAAAAATGCCCCCTGACCTGATGGCAAGCAGAGGAAAGCCATTTTGGAATACAGCAGAGCCCTCTGTCCTTTCAAAGTGGGTCTACCATAGATGCTATCCCGCCAGGGCCTCACCTGCTGGGTCAACATCAGATCCTAACACACCTGAGAGGAGACATAACCACAGTCCCCTCTGGATCCTCGGGCTGGGCTGGGTGGCAGTGGTCTGGCAAAGGCTTGAAAGCTCATAGTCCATAAGCACAGACTCATTACCTGACAGACCTTCTCACAGGCCTATAGAGCTCACCCACAGTTCACCGAATACATCAAAGGCTTAGATCCCAGCAACTCTCTTCACATGGCACGTGTCAGCTATCCAAAAGAAAAAAAAAGTGCAGCCCACACTGAAGCAAAAGAGAATCTGAAAATGGACAGCAGGGATCAGAAACAGACTCAGACATGGTGAGGATGTGGCAGTGATGAGATCAGGAATTTGGAACTAACTCTGACTAACATGCTCAGGGCTATAATGGCAGCATGTAGAACCAATAGCTATTAAAGCAGAGATGGAAATTCTAAGAAAGAATGAAAAAGATGCTAGCAACAACACACACACACACACACACACACACACACACACACACACACACACACACAGAGACAGACACACCAGGGACAGTGAGATACTCAGCAGGGAGAGAGAGAAACAGACAGAGAGACAGAAAGACAGAGATGGAGAGACACCAGGGATAGTGAGATGACTCAGTAGGTAAGAGCACTCGTGAAAACCTATACTGGCTCCTGGAAAACACCCACAGACACTAAAACCCAACTGTAATCCGGCACCAAATAGGAAGCTCCCAGGCATACGCAGCTGATCTATACACATGGTCTCAGTGAAACTTCAGATCCCAGTGCTTTGACTGTCTCTAAGCCTAAGAGACTTCCTTACAGTGTATTCTTTTTGCTGAACCTAAAGCTCATGACCATCTATCTCTCTGATGAGACTCTTACCGTTGTCTCCAGTTTCTAGCTTCTCATCCCTGGGTCACAATTGGTGTTAGTGTCTCCATTTCCATAGCTATTTAAAAACAAGGATGCGGCATTCCTGAAAACACAAAGTATACTTTGACTTGTTAACAAACAAGAGACCTGGATGTGGTGCTGCTCCTTTACTGCTCAGCATCTGTGTAAGCCTGGCACAGCCTGTGGTCCCCCACATCCACCTTAGCACTTGTCTTCCCTTCAGTTCTTGCTCTTTCTCTTGTCCAAAGTTATTTTGCCTTCATGATTCTGTTTCTTCATGACTTCTCCACCATCCTGCCATGGTTGATAACTTCCTTTTATTGCTCTGATGTCAGAGAAGGGCAATGGTGTGAGACCCAAAAGTAAGAGAAGTCAGAGCCTCTTTAATTGGCTGCATCCTGTAGTAGAAGCACAGTGTGCAGCGTGCCTCCCATCCTCAGGTTTAACTTGTGCAGATTTTAATGACTCCGACATCATCTACACACATGCTGTCAGGAAACTTGCCTTAAGAGAGAAGCAAAATAGCTTGATGTGTCTATTTGAGAACTGTTAACTGTTGTGAAGGTATGTTGAACTAATTAAAAATATGGAATTAATGCCTTAATAAAGTGAAAGTGGCAAGCAACATTTTCAGTGACTCTTTAGAGGTGGCCCTATGGCGTAGGCAGTTTGTGTGTGTCTATGTAGCGCTCACCCGTAGTCAGACAGGTGAGGTCTGACTTCTCTTCATGGGTGGTCATGATATCCTCCTTCAGCCAGTTCTTTTGTGTCAGCTTTGAATTAACTAGTCAGTTTAAGAATCTCCTTTTTATACTTATTTTTAAATTTTTATTATGTGTCTATGTGTCTGTATTTGAGTGTGGATATGTGCACATGAGTACAAGTGCCCATGAACACCATCAGATCCCCGTAACTAGAGTTAGAGCCAATTGAGTTGTGAGCGCCCCAACATGTGTGCTACGGACAGAACTTGGATCTTCTGGAGGGAGCAGTATGTACTCTTCATTGCTGAGCCACCTCTTCAGCTTCCAGCTTATGAATCTTAAATCTTCACTCATTTGTGTATGGAACTTGGAATGTAGTTTAACAGTAAATACATTAAACTTCAACAAGAGTTTTCCCAGAGTCCATTGCCCCTGAAATCCAGGGTCTATGTAGTTCAACTCATTCACAGTGTGTCTTGGGTTTCTGTTGCTGTGAAGAGACACCATGACCACAGCAACTTATTATAAAGGACAACATTTAATTAGAACGGATTATTGGTTCAGTGGTTTAGCACATTATCATCATGTGTTCCCACTGTGGCAGTGTGGAGGCAGACATGATGCTGGAGAGGTAGCTGGGAGTTCTACATCTGGATTGGCAAACAGCAGGAAGAGAATGTGAGAAACTGGCCTGGGTTGAGCATCTGAAATCTCAAAGCCCATCCCCCAGTGACACGCATCCTCCAAGAAAGCCACAGCTACTCCAACAAGGCTGTACCTCTTAATGATGCCACTCCCTATGGACCTACGGGGGCTATTTTTATTCAAACCACCACAAAGTAGTTGGAGTGAGACTATCTTATGAAGTGGAAACTTAAGGGTTCTTTAGAAAGTCAGTTGTGTTGGATGATGGTTTGTTGGGGCAAACACATGAAGGAGTGTTTTCTTGAAGTGGACACAGGTGAAAGGCTAAGGCAAACTTGTGAAGGAATGGTTCACTGAAACAGACACAGGTGAAACGATGTTCTGCTAAAGCAAGAATGTGAAAGGATTCTTTGCTAATGACTCACAAGTATTGATTCGCCTTACATTGCATAGTTGAGTTCCGTTTGTCAGGACTCTGTAGAGAGAAATGCACCAGAAGACTTCTGGTGATGTGCTGCAGTTTCTTGCTGCTTCCACAGATTTCGGCTAATTGGCAAAGTGAGGTCAGCTGAGATAGTCATGTACTAGAGCAAGACACATTGCTGAGGCAGGACCCATGGAGGACATGTGATGCTTGGAGGGATATAAAAAAGACTTGAGTGACAATGATGGAGGCTGAGCTCGGCTTGCTTTTAGAGCTAGCTGTGTAATGCTTGTAGATCTCCTGTCTTCACTGATCTCTTCACTGAGAGAGGCACAGCCAAGAACTTTTCCTGGCATTCCTCCTGCTGACTTGTGCAGAGGCTGAGCCCTGGCTGTCTCTGCTAGGTCTTGTCACTCCTGTTGCTAACCCAACTATGCCAAACTGGACTGCTGGTGTGTCTGTGAAGTGTTTGTGAGTGCATCGAGCTGCAGTTGCTAACCTGTGAACTGGACTGCTGGTGTGTCTGTGAAGTGTTTGTGAGTGCATTGAGCTGCAGTTGCTAACCTGTGAACTGGACTGCTGGTGTATCTGTGAAGTGTTTGTGAGTGGATCGAGCTGCTAACCT
>NW_022196912.1:67095972-67107980 GCF_008632895.1 Mastomys coucha
TTGTGAGTGGATCGAGCTGCTAACCTGTGAACTGGACTGCTGGTGTATCTGTGAAGTGTTTGTGAGTGCATCGAGCTGCAGTTGCTAACCTGTGAACTGGACTGCTGATTTCCAGACAACATGGATGGGAGTTGCTCCAAAGAATCTTTGTAAACAGGCATAGATTCCCCTATAATCCTTACTTTTCCACTACCTCTGGTGGGTGGTGGGTTACCAGGAAAGTTAAGGTGTTTAAGAACCATCACTACAAATAGGATTTTTTTTTTTTTTTAGGATCTTGGTCCTGTTAAGGCTCAATGCCCCAGTATAGGGGAATGCCAGGGCCAGGAAGCAGGAGTGGGAGGGTTGGTGAGCAGGGGAAAGGGAAAAGTGATAGAGGGTTTTTGGAGGGGAAACCAGGAAAGGGGATAACATTTGGAATGTAAATAAAGAAAATATCTAATAAAAATAAATTAATTCAAAAAAACCAAAAAAAAAAAAAAATAGGATTTGAAAAAGTTACAGTTGCAGTCCTACTTTCTAGAAACTACATTGTGGTGAGCCTTATAACACAGAGGAAGCTTTAGGGGAACATTTGTAAGGGGAGGTAAAAGAAACTGATTGGAAAGGCTAAAAGATGAAGATAGGTATCTAAATCATAACTTTGTCTCTTAACCCAGGTTAAAGCAGTGAGGACTAGATGGACAGTAAGGATTTTGTTAGCTGTTTGTTTCAGGCAAGGGAGAAGGGTTATCCACTAACTAGAGAGATAGTGACTAAAGAATGTAGTAAGGGGGACAGCAGGAGAGGGAGGGAGGGTGAGAGGGAAGGGAAGGATGAAAGGAGAGAGACAGACACAGAAAGAGAGAGACAGAGACAGAGACAGATTGAAACCGACTTCCTAGCTGGGAATGGAAGATTTGCATGAAGCTTGAGGCTGAGGGGCTTCCTAAGGCGTAGGTCATAGATATAAATATTAAGAACCTGGTTTGTATTACAAAAAGCACGGATAGATATATCTTCTGTGTTTGTACAGTCAGAGTTTAAACAAGCAGTTTGGAGTCTTCTGACTATGCATTTTTGAATAATTGATATTCACAATACAATTTGTCATCTGTGAAGATGTTTGATGGAACCAATTTGCATTTAAACATTCATGATGGTTCTGAGCAAGAGAAACACACAAAAGCAGAAAGCATTTAATTATGTTTCTTTAAAAATAAATGTCAAGAAAAGCATCTAAAAATAAAATGCACTCAGAATACACAACATTTTGTGCTCCACAAAGGACAATAGAATTACTTTATATACATTAATGTACATACTGTATTGAAAGTATCTATGCAGTTTTCACCCTTTACCCATAGCTTAAATATTGTATTTCCCAGCCTTTGTAAATGACTCCAGTTTCTTTTCCTTCAGCAAGTTCTCTCTGTCTTATCATATCTGTCTGTGTAATTATTGAGATATTTGAGTAGCAAGTTAGACTTAGATTTGTGCTTCTCTTTGTTGTCAAGTGGTGTAGCTATGCCTCCTATTCCTTGAGTTGGCAGAGTCCACTTATGGGGCAGCACTGATATTGAGAAATTTAATTAGACTCTCATTTGCATGAGAAAACCTGCCATGTAACCTGGTTATTCAATAAGGTACATTCACACATAATTATAATTAAAGGCCTCATGAAAATCAATAGGATATATTTAACTATTGTGCATAAAATGCATAAGAATGATTAATGATATAGTAATTTTATTTATCATTTTAATCTTAACAATAATTCAAATACTCTATAAATGTATATCATCAAATGGTATAATAGAAGAATTTTATTTGTAGGGAGCATTTGTTGCATATTCTTTTAAAATGTATATTTTTACTTATTCTTTGACAGTTTCACATGTATATACAGTGACCCTTGACCATATCTACTCCCAATCCTCCCTAATTCTCCTAAGTCCCTTCAGATGCCCCTCTCCTAGCTTCTTGTGCACTTTTTAAAAAACAAGAACAATTCACCCATTAGTGCGCTGTTAGCATGCACAGAGGTATGGAGGCACCCTGTGGAACATGAGCAGGGCCACACCCCTGCAGAAGGCAGACTCTCCCTTCCCAGCAGCCACCCACTGCCTATAACTCCTTAGCTAGAGGTGGGGCTTCATGAGCATCTCCTACATCCATGAGCATCTCCTGCATCCATGAGCATCTCCTGCATCCATGCTGCAGTGCTGAGGGCTTGCTCTTGTGCTGGTTTCACACAGGCAATCATGCTATCTTGCTGTCTCACATGCATTTCTTCGTTATGTGAGAATTTAGACCTCTGGCCATTTAGAAAGTGTTGTCAACCATCATTTCTCTCATAGATATTGAGCTTTCTTTACCTTATCCCTTAAACATCCCGTAGTCTTCTTTTTTTGTAGGGAAAAACAGAAATTGGAATTTTACTAGTTGTCCACTAGGAATGGAAAATTAGCTTCTAAAAATGAATTGGTGTTTCCATCTTTTCCAGGACTAGCATGTTAGTGTTGGTGCACTGGCTATTGATTTTGAGTTCCACTCCTCCTTTGCTCTGGTTTATGGCTGCTTGGGCAACCATCTGCTTGTAGTGATCTTAGCTGATGTGAGGGGCTGAGAGTCAGGGGCAAAATATTCATTTTTCTCCTCTCATTACCTAGTACACCTTTTGTTTTTATACTATAGTAGGAGGAAAAGTGAGAAATTATGTCAAAAAAGAGACATTAATTTTGTCTTGTATTTTTATTTTAGTTAAAAGCATAAATGTATATATATATGTATACATATGTGTATATATGTTGAGATTAAAGGCATGCAGCTCCACATCCAGCTTATAAAACCATAAAGCAGTGTTTTATTTTTTAATTTCTGAACATTAATTTTTTTGGGGGGGTGTAGGATACTGACTTAGGCAGGGTGTCTGTAGCTGTGATGAAACACCCTGACCAAAAGCAAGTTGGGGAAGAAAAGGGTTTATTTAGCTTTTACTTCCATAATTACTGTTCACCACTGAAGGAAGCTGAGACAGGAACTCAAGCAGGGCAGGAATCTGAAGGCAGGAGCTGATGCAGAGGCCATGAAGGGGTGATGCTTACTGGTCTGCTCATCATGCCTTGCTCAGCCTGCTTTCTTAAAGAGCTCAGAACTATCAGCCTATGGGTGGCACCACCCACAATGGGCTGAGCCCTCCCACATCAATCACTAATTTAAAAGATGCTCTAGGGGCTTGCTACAGCTTGTTCATATCTAGGCATTTTCTCAGTTGAGCCTTCTTCCTCTCTGATAACTCTAGCTTGTGTCAAGTTGACATAAAACTACAGACAGTAATGATGATGATACATATCTATTTAATTTCACCCAGGTCAAAGCAAGGTGATACTGTTTCCTAAGCCTGTTCTTCCTAGGGTTTCCTAAAAATCATGTTGCTGAAGCCAAATACTCAGATCTTTCTCTCCCTCCATCCCTCTATCTCTCCATCCCTCCCTCCCTCTCTTTCCAGTGCTAGGGATATTCAACCCAGGACTCCATGTATCTAGGAAGACACCCTCCAAATGGCCATTCTCAGTCTTAAGGCTCATTTCATATTTTTTTATTTTCTTTATTGTATCTACAGGATATCAGTTAGCCTTCTGGGTTTTACTTTCCAAATTTGTCTGAAGTCTGTCTCCTTTGTCTTTCCTGCTATTTAATTTCTTTATACATACATACATAACATACACACACACACACACACACACACACACACACACATATATACACATATGTGTGTGTACATACATACATACATATACATATATTTAATTCTGCTCTTCAAAAAGGTAAAATAGTCTTTAAACACTTCCTGGCTACACATCACATTATGCTAGGTAAAAAACTCATTCATTATAAATTTGGAAATATACAAAAATCAAGTGTTCTGCTTTTCCTGTAACTAAATACTTGTAATTCTTAACAAAATGCATGATTAAAGGAAAGTTTTTCTCTATAGAAGCATTTCAGCTAAGTAATGAAGGAATGTGATTTTAATATTAGCATTTTATAACTTTTAATAAACTGATCTAATCTAATTAGGTAGTAAATATCATGTGCAATGTCAGGAAGAGGTTGTACTTTGTCTGCTTCCTGGTTGAAGCCCATGACAAACTGGGGAGTAGGCTTTCAGAAATTTTAAACCTGAGTGTGATGAAACATCCAGACTTAGCTGTGGCTGTATAGTGAATATGTGAAATAACAACTAAAAACAAAAAGAGCTGACATGGAGAACGTGTTAAGTCTGAAAAACTATAGAAGAAGCTACTCCCTTCCAAATAGTAAGAGAAAAAAGAGAAGCCAAACAGGATGACCCATAGATTATGATCATAGACTGTGGTCATATTTACAATGGGAGAGCTTTCCGAGATACATGGTAAAGTATGTATATTGACAAGCAATTCGAAGGGTGAATAGGGAATGGGTAAGGATACAAGCAAGAGTGGTTGAGTAAATTACTATGGAAACTCAGTGATGAATTGTACACATTTTTTTCTTTTCTTTCATATATGTTTAAATCTGTCATTCAGTATCAAAAACAAACAAAACAAAATGGCATTTTCCTTAGGTTCTAACTAAAAGCCTGGAGGTTCCACTGTCCTCAGGTTCACACGCTTGCCTCCGTTGTCCCTTGATTTCTATCTGAATATGGTCCGTGGATGCATGCTATTCTCTCTGTCTAGAAATTTCTTTCCCCAGATCTCTAGTGTGTGTCTCCTTTTGACATTCAGTTGTCACTTAGACGCCCTAGAAGTCATCAGAACACTTACTAGCATCTGATATCGTCTTTATAATTGTTGTTGACTGATACTGGAGTATCAGGTCTGAGGGGTGGTGCCGACTTCTTGTATTGTCCACTGCTAAGTTCCCAGGACCTTGTATGGTTGACAGATGGGGCTGATGCCCAGGAATTGAGTACACCAATGCTGGAAAAGCTGTTGAATCTTTAGAGCATTATTCATATATATAATCAATAATACATGCTATTGTTGCCTAGCAGAGGTATTTAAAATTCAATTGGCATTCCCATTATTAATGTATTTCAAAGGCTCCTGTATGAGAAAATTAGCTCTGTTAGCAAAGCTTTAGAAAAATTTAGAAAATGTCAAAATCTCACATAGCATTTATATAAAAATATTTGTAGTTTGGATAATTAATGTCATATCTTGTCTACTCTGGTTTTTATATCTAGATAAGTAGAGGTTAGTGTTTATGAGATATGTTTATCTGTGATATGAAAATTTGGCAAACAGTTCTTGGTTCATGTGAATGTCAATGAAATACATATAATTATACCTTCTATGAAAAGGGAACTAATACTTTATAAATAAATGCATAGAAGAGATCAGATTATAAAATTTTGAGCCCTCTTATTAAAGAAAGCACCATAAAATGTCACCCACTCACTCAACTGTGGCAATGTATATTCAAATGCCTTATTTAGCAATTTCCTCATCCTGATTGTGTGGACATCAGTTTGTCCTTATACACGCCCAGATGGTAGAGGTCCATCCCATGGCGTAGCCCCTTGATTCAGTAAAGGATATGAGAACTTGATGTGCTGAGCTAGGGAAAACCTTATACGGTTTCCAGTCCCCTCTGAAGTAAAAATCTGCTCTGTAGAAGATAACAAAATATATCATATAACACAAAGACTAGTAAAAGTTATTTATCATGGCTGTCACTTATGCACAGCACATAGCTGTCCAATGCTAGATGTGACTGGAGGCATAGTAGGGTTTTTTTAATACCAACATCCTCACAAGTAGTGTGTTCAGGTAGCACACTGTAACAACTAAAGATGTTACTAGCAGCAGGGCTATTTCAGTTTCATTATAGGCTTATAAAACCACTCTTCTTATAGGGTCTATTATATATATAATATATATATATATATTATATATATATATATACACACACACATATATATGTATTTCTTTTCCAGTGACGGATGTACCCTGCCCTGTGGTGTCTTCCCCCAAAGCACAGGGGATAGTGAGTGGTGAGAATTAGGTGCATTTGGCCATGGCTCCGGTGGTTCCTCTTACCCTCTACAATGTCTGTGAGAGAAACTCTTAGGTTTCCCATTGGAAAGGTGGGGCAGTTTCCTTCTCTTTTTTACTGTCACCTAGTGTTGCACATCTGGAAACTTATTTCAAGTTTGACCATGTTTGCCATGACAAATTAATTAATTAGGCAGCTTTGCTTGTTTGTTCATTTCAAATTAGTTCACTTCAAACTCTTCTTCTTGCTGTAATAAAATATCCTGATAAAAGCAACTTAAAAGCTCGTGTTTGTTCTGGCTCACAAATCAAGGGTGCAGTTCATCATGGTGGGGCAGTCATGGCTGCAAAACCTAGCCACGTCTAGTCACATTGAACCCCGTCAGTCGGTGGGGAGTGATGAATACTAGTGCTCTTCTGTTCTCTACCTTTACTGTGTTTCCCAACTCAGTTGTCTAGTCTGAATAATTCCCACACTTATGCCCAGAGGCTTGTACCAGAGACATCCATACCCTGTCAAACTCAGTCAGTGTGTACCACCACAAGCTATCTTGTGTCAACCTGACCCCTGGCATCACTCTTAAACCACACTTCTACCATTTGTCCCCACAGACTCACAGCTATGTCATAGTGCACAGTGCATCCAGTCTAACTTCAAAGGACCTGTAGTCTTAGAGGTTCCTCCATTATTTGAAAGTGTTAAGTACAGGGGCTATTGAGATTACTTAGAAACTAAGACAAGAGATTGCTTCTACAGTAGATCTGAGCTTGGTTCCCTGCACCCACATCAGAAGATCACATCCTCCTGTGACTCCAACTCAAGGGAATTTGATGTTTTAATCTGACCTCTACAGGTATTGCACTGATATAAACAGACAAATATAGACACAGAAACACACATATACATGTACACACACATAACTACACATGCGCGAGCTCATGCACACACATAGACACACACAACACACATATACCTTTAAATATACAGTTTCTTCTGAGGCTCAGGCAATGTCTTAACTGTGAGCCCTGAACAATTATAAAGAAAAGTTATATAGTTCCACTATAATGTGGTACAGAATAAACATTCCCATTCCAAAAGGAAGGAAAGGTTCATGGTGAAGAATCATTAGAGCAGTGGTTCTCAACCTTCCTAATGCTGCAACCCTTTATATACAGTTCCTTATATTGTGGTAACCCCAGCCATAAATTTATTTTCATTGCTACTTTATAACTATAATTTTGCTACTGTTATAAATTGTAATGTCAATATCTGTGTTTTCTGATGGTTTGAGGCTATCCCTGTGAAAGGGTTGTTTGACCACAAGGGGGTTACAGCCCACAGACTGAGAACAGCATTAGACTAAAGCAAAACCTTCAGAATTAAACAGGAATCCTGCAGTTCCATGTTAGACTGAATTTACAGGTCACTTCCCTAGGTGGTTGTTTTTCACTTGGAAGGCCTTGAACTTAGATTGTGTTTTCTCCATCCCAATACATTTGGCTTGCATGAGTTGGCCTTTGGTGGGTTGGCGCTTGTCTGCAAGTCTCTTGCTATTACAGAGCAGGACGTTTCTCTTTAATGGGGCCAATCTCTGTAAGAATTGTAGCTTCTTTTCCCGTACCTTCCTTGCTTGTAACTTTAAACTTTCTTGTGCTCTTCTCCTCACAAGACTGCATGCTTCCCCCAACCCCCCACTGTAGAACTGGGTGAGAGTGGTGAGTGGCAGTGACATCACAGCCTGCACAGCTACAGTACCTCAAATATCCCTGACAAGCTAATCGGTCCTCACTCCTGTATCAGCCTCAGTCAAATTCTCAGGGCACAGGTAGAAGGCAGCCAGGTTTTTGTTGTTGTTTTGTTTGTTTGTTGCCTGAGTACCACACAAATGTTACTGAGACCTGCTCTGATAGAAGTTCTCTTCCTGTCAGAAAAAGAGCCACTGTTTATATTTTCTTGGTCTTCATTCAGGTTCCCATCAGCATGGCCCCTTAAGCTCCACAGGCAGCATTCTTATGAGTTCCATTGTTTGTACAGCTCCCTGGGCTTTTTACATTAACTTTAGAATGTAAGTTCTAAGGTGGTAAAGCCTAAGGCTCAAGTATCTCCTACTGGACTCTTAGGATATTGAATGTATAGAACCATATCATCTGGAAAAAAATCATTTAAATTGATTTTAAATTCATTATATATAGCACTATAACAAAACTTTAAAAAGAAAACTACAGGCTAATACCCTGATTCATATAAGATACATAAAAATTGAATTTAACATGCATTAAAAGGATCCTTCACCACAGTCAAGTTGATTTTAATCCAAGGATACAAAGATTCACATTAACATATGCAAATCACTTAATGTAATATAGCACATAAACAGAATCAAGTAAAAAAAATCCTATGTTCATGTCATTAGATGCAGGGCAGAAAGCCTTTTTTAAAAATCAGTATAATTGATGATAAAACCTTTGGAGAGTTAGAGATCAGTATTTGTTTTTCTTATTTGTGTTTAATTGCGCTTGTGTGATTGCTCTAGCTTAAATTTCTAATATTTTACTGAATATGGGGATCAGAAGGGGTGCACTTGTCTTTCTTGTTCCTGATTATAGAAGAAATGCTTTCTGTTTTTTACCCATTCCGTATGTTATTGGTAAAGGCTTGTTAATTATAGCTTTACAATGTTAAGCCACATTATTTTTTCCTCTTTTCCTTGGTTTGCCTGAGGGTGTGTCATACCTGCTAATCATTTCAAAGGACCAACTCTTTGTTTCATGGGTCCTTAATTTTATTTCTGTCTGATCTACATTATTTCATTGTTGGTGGTGAATTTTGATTTAGTTTGATGCTTTTGTTAGTTCTCAACTCTATCACTGGATTATTTATTTCAGATCATTCTATAACATAGGTGCTCATAGCTATACGATTTCTTCCTGTGACTCCTTTAGTCCACAGATTTGTATGTGATTCTACGCATTTCAAAATTCATCTCCTGATTTTACTACTTATTCTAAACAGCATTATAAATCTTAAACTGTTCATACATTTTAAAGTTTCCTTGTTGTGTATTCTTATTTTAATTCCATTGGTATGGTAAAATGTAAGGAATTATTTTGTGTTTGTTTCGTGTTTGTTTAATCTTGCTTAACAAGGCCTAAAAAGATCTATTTCAGCAAAAAGTTTATGAACCAATGAAGAAAACACACATTCTGCCACTGTTAGGTAGAATATTACATAGGTACCTTTTAAGTCCTAGTCTACCCTAGTCCGGTCTAGTGTAACTCTCAATTTTTGTTGTTGTTGTTGACTTGATAGAAGTGAAGGAAGTTGATCTATTTGTACAAGAGATCAGCAAAAATCAGTTATATAGGGGGTCTATGCCTCCTTTTATGTACAGTAGTGTTTGTTTTATGAAATTGGTTTCTCTTTCAGTGCTTATATATTTATAGTCATGTCACTTGATGAATTTTTTAATTACTTGGCTTAAAATCAGATATGAACATATTTGCCCCTGCTTGCTTTGGGAATTTTTTTTTATCATTTTTTATTATATATTTTCTTTACCTACATTTGAAATGATATCTCCTTTCCCAGTTTTGCCTCCAAAAACAAAAACAAAAACAAAAACAAAAACAAACAATCAAAAAAACTCTGTTCCCTTCCCCTTCCCCCTGCTCACCAACCCACCCTCTCCCACTTCCTGGACCTGGCATTCCCCTACACTGGGCATAGAACCTTCACAGGACTAAGGACCTCTCCTCCCATTGATGACCAACTAGGCTATCCTCTGCTATACATATGCTGCTGGAGCCATGAGTCCCACCATGTGTACTTTTTGGTTGGTGGTTTAGTCCTTGGGAGCTCTGAGGGTACTAGTTAGTTCATATTGTTGTTCATCCTAAGGGGCTGCAAACCCTTCAGCTCCTTGGGTCCTTTCTCTAGCTCCTTTATTAGGGACCCTGTACTCAGTCCAATGGATGGTTGTGAACCTCTACTTCTGTATTAGTCGGGCACTGTCAGAGCCACTCAGGAGACAGCTATATCAGGGTCCTGTCAACCAGCACTTGCTGTCATCCACTATAGTGTCTGGGTTTGGTGATTGAGTATGGGAAGGATTCCCAGGTGGAGGAGTCTCTAGATTGTCCTTCCTTCAGTCTCTGCTCCATACTTTGTCTCTGCAACTCCTTCCATGGGTATTTTGTTCCCCCTTCTAAGAAAGACTGAAGTATTCACACTTTGGTCTTCCTTCTTGAGTTTCTTGTGGTTTGTGGATTGTATCTTGGGTATTCTGAGCTTCTTGGCTTATATCCACTTATCAATGAGTGCATACCATGTGTGTTCTTTTGTGATTGGATTACTTCACTTGATGATATCCTTCAGATCCATTCATTTGCCTAAGAATTTCATAACTTCATTGTTTTTAATAGCTGAGTAGTACTCCATTGTGTAAATGTACTACATTTTCTGTATCCATTCCTCTGTTGAGGGACATCTGGGTTCTTTCTGGTTTCTGGCTATTATAAATAAGGCTGCTATGAACATAGTGGAGCATGTGTCTTTATGTCCAATTTCCAGAGGAACCGCCAAACTGATTTCCAGAGTGGTTGTACCACCTAGCAGTCCCACCAGCAATGAAGGAGTGTTCCTCTTTCTCCACAACCTTGCCAGCATCTGCTGTCACCTGACTTTTTGATCTGACTGGTATGAGGTGGAATCTCAGGGTTGTTTTGAGTTGCATTTCCCTGTTACTAAGGATGTTGAACATTTCTATAACAAGAACTTCAAGTCTCTGAAGAAGGAAATTGAAGAAGATCTGAGAAGATGCAAAGATCTCCCATGCTCATGGATTGGCACGATTAATATAGGAAAAATGGCCATCTTGCTGAAAGTGATCTACAGATTCAATTCAGTTGCCATCAAAATTCCAACTCAATTCTTCACAAACTTGGAAAGAGGAATTTGCAGATTCATCTGGAATGATAAAAAACCTAGGATAGCAAAAAAATTTCTCAACAGTAAAAGAATTGAAGACCCAGAAATGAACCCACAAACCTATGGTCACTTGATCTTTGACAAAGGAGCTAAAACCATCCAGTGGAAAAAAGACAGCATTTTCAATAAATGGTGCTGGCTCAACTGGAGGTTAGCATGTAGAAGAATGCAAATCGATCCATTCCTATCTCCTTGTACAAAGCTCAAGTCCAAGTGGCTCAAGGGCCTCCACATAAAAACAGATACACTGAAACTAATAGAAAAGAAAGTAGGAAGAGCTTCAAGCACATGGCACAGGGGAAAAGTTCCTGAACATAACACCAATAGCTTATGCTCTAAGATCAAGAATTGACAAATAGGACCTCATAAAATTGCAAAGCTTCACCGGGTGGTGGTGGTGCATGCCTTTAATCCCAGCACTTGGGAGGCAGAGGCAGGCAGATTTCTGAGTTCAAGGCCAGCCTGGTCTACAGAGTGAGTTCCAGGACAGCCAGAGCTATACAGAGAAACCCTGTCTCAAAACAAACAAACAATAGTCTCCCAACCAAAAAAAGCCCAGGACCAAATAGGTTTAGTGCAGAGTTTTATCAAACCTTCAAAGAAGACCTAATACCAATACTCCTCAAACTATTCAACAAAATAGAAACTGAAGGCACTCTACCCAATTCGTTCTATGAAGCCACAATTACTCTTATACCTAAACCACACAAAGACCTAATGAAGAAAGAAAACTTCAGATCAATTTCCTTTATGAATATCGATACAAAGATACTCAATAAAATTCTTGCAAACCGAATCAAAAAACACATCAAAATGATCATCCACCAGGATCAAGTAGGCTTCATCCCAGGGATGCAGGGTTGGTTCAATATACGGAAATCCATCAACGTAATTCACTACATAAACAAACTCAAGGACAAAAATCATATAATCATCTCACTAGATGCAGAGAAAGCATTTGACAAAATCCAACATCCCTTCATGATAAAAGTCTTGGA